>NC_068438.1:27058738-27159610 GCF_023373465.1 Oncorhynchus keta
GGAAGATTACATTGAGCCCTGGGAATTGATTCTGGATTCTGTCACTGAGGAATGGAGATGAGTACAGCACTGGTGCGTCCATGTTTCTCCCTGAGAGAGAAGTCACAGAAGGTGGGAGTGTTTGTGAATTATGAAGAGGGTCAGGTCTCCTTCTGTGATGTGGAGTCCAGGTCTTTCATTGACTACACCTTCACTGAGAAACTCTATCCATAATTCTGCCCTGGTAAACATAGTGGAAATTCTGCCCCTCTGATCATCTCTACTATCGTTGAAATTGAACTTTTTCAGGTCAGCTGATAGTCATTCCTTATTGGGGTTGTCCAAAGAGAGTGAACATTCCCAGTAACTTTGGAAATTTACCAGTAATCAAGAATCTGGGGATTTCTCAATAAAATGTAAGATAAAGAAAAATGATAAAAATATAAAGACTCTGGAATTTTGGTTACTGGCCCAACACTCTTAACCGGTCGGCTACCTGACGCCCTTATGTTAAAAATACAACCTCAAAACTGTCAAATATGAACCTAAATATAACCTATCAATCTAGTGAATACAGTTGCTGATGATTTCAACACGGAAAAACCTTTATATTGTTAAACTTTCTTTCTCTTTTATATATCTTTGTGGTTATTTTGGGGGGCGAACTGATGTCAGTTGACTGCATCAATACTTCAATTGTTGCAGAGTTGCTTTAAATGCCATCATTGTTGAAAATATTTTTTGTTTAATGAAAAAGGCAATTTTCTCCTGAACCATATGGTCTGTCCACTAGACTATTTAAATTTGACTCTGGTTTCATGATGATCTTTTAGACTGGTTCAAGGGAACACCTTACAGATACAGGTATTGCCCTTCAGAGTTTCTGTATTCTGGACAAAACCCTGGGAATCTGTGCATTGAGTCTTCTATTCACATTCACGACTATCACACTCTGCATCTATCATACAGATGTAGGATCTTAATTCGAGCCAGTTTTCTACAGCAGGAAAATAACCCTGCAGAAACATTTGAATTAGTATGTGTATTATAATTAATGAACATTATTGTAGGGGTTGATGCATTTTTCATAAAGGACAATCGAATCTGAAATGTGGAAGTGGAAACCGCAAACTTCCGAAACCTTTTTAAACCTAAAAAACACTACATATTTTAAATTAAGATTCTACATCTGTAATTGGAGTATTCTCACTGAAGTAATATTTAATAATACTAATGATAGTTATTCTACTGTACACGATTTACGGAGATAATGTCGTCAGAGTGCATGATTTATCCAATGCAACAAAGTTAAAACACATCACATGTTCAATATTTAATATTTGTGGCCCATGTTGGAACTACCACATTTTTGGTTGGCGGAGACAGCATATTCCAAGCATGCCAGACTGAGCGGCCAGACGGTATTTAATGATGAATGGATATCTGTCGTTGAATGATATCCATCAAATGGATGTCAAATACATGCCCACTGCTTTGAAGTCTCTTAAAACAGTAAGTGGTACAAACAGTTCATACGTGACCTCACCAGCCCCCATCCCGTTATTACTTACACACTATACATCCAAGAGTATCAATACTGTCCATGGTGCTGAATCTCTGATTGCCTCAATTGGCGCCCAGCCTCCATAGGCGCTATTTGCTTGTTTGTTAACTTATACCGTTCCTAATATGAAACACACACGCACACACACCATCCCCTGATTCCTGGTGTCTAAAGAGATGTTGGCCTACAGCATAGAATGGCATATTATAAATCAAATGTAATAGGATCTCTGTGGCCTACAGTGGGTTATCAATCCTGCACCATGGTTCATGCACCTTTGTGACCCATCTTTCCATCTGTCCTCCTCAACTGTTGCCTAGAAACCAGCAGTGGATTAGAGTTGGAACATGGACGATACAGTAGATCATCACATTCAGATGCACCCAACCCCCGGGATACAACCTTAACTGTTCTCCCCAAGGTGTCAGGACTTTGCCTTATAGGTTACCATCTTGTACTGCTCTTATGTCTCAGTGTCTCAGAAAGCAAGATGCATCCTGTTACACTTTTCATCCGTCCCTTTGTGTTGAGGACAAAGAGCCTTAAGGCCCGCATCATTCCCGATCACCCGCCACCTGGTTTGATAATAAAATGCTGCAGGATTAGGTGGAAACGAGAAGCCGTTATTATGGTGATCCTCACACTCAGTGATGTAATAGCACCTTGAAAATGGGCACGTAATCTGGGGATTAGCCACATTAACATGCTTGAAGTAAAGTAAACCTAATTTCCATAGAGCCACCCAACAACCGCTGTTTCAGAGGTGGCAGTTAGCCAATGTCTGCTGCTGCTCACATTATGTCATATAGGCCTATAATGCTGAACAGTGGAGGCTTCTGAGTTGAGGAGGGCTCATAATAACACCTGGAATGGTATCAAACACATCAAACACGTGGTTGATACCATCCCATTGACTCGATTCCAGCCATTGTTATGAGCCGTCCTCCCCTCAGCAGCCTTCACCGGTGTGGATGTGTAGGTATTGGTTAGGATGAGCATTTGGTTGATTTATCACACGTATAGTCAACCTTGTTGAGTAATGTGGAGATTCAATTCAGTGATTTCAGAGTACTGTTGCTTCTTCCGAGTGTAGCAGGTGGTGCCAATATGACTGTGTGCTTTCTTATGGCTAGGTGACTCCTTTCCAAGATGGCAACAGTGGAGAAGCATGTTTAGATCTTGGGCTCTACCCCAAACCTGAACTCTCAGTTACATCATTAAATTTAGTCCTTATTCAGTACCATGGCCAGCTCCCTCCCATCCATAGAATACAGACTACAGACCACAGACCAACCTTACAATAGAGGCCTTGAGACCATACGACAGAGCCAAAGCTTATACAGTTGAAGTCGGAAGTTTACATACACCTTAGCCAAGTTTAAACTCAGTTTTTCACAATTCCTGACATTTAATCCGAGTAAAAATTCCCTGTTTTAGGTCAATTAGGATCATGTCATGACGTTGGCCTGGGGGAGGTTTATGACAGTCATAAATACCTCTTCTCCCCCTTTTCCTCTCTCTACCCTACTGATGTTACATTTGCAAACCCCTTTGGTTAACATAGAGATTCTGGGAACATCAGAAGGTGGGGGGAAATGAACAATATTCTGGTAATCAGACCAATTGAACATATGCGGTGGTACTTAATGAATATGATGTCAGTTCGTTTGTCATCTGAGACATTCCCATCAATGATAAGATGACAAACTCTACAGTGGAAAGTCTACACATCACAGTTATCAGATTCACATGAAATTGTTGTTTATTTTAAATGTTTGACTATGAAATGATTTGTGATGGGATGAAATGTGATTTTAGCTTCTAAAATGTGAGATTATTCCAAGCATCTGCCTCTAACCCTAGGAAGCTCTTTGCCACCTTCTCCTCCCTCCTGAATCCTCCTCCCCCTCCCCCCCCCTCCCTCTCTGCAGATGACTTCGTCAACCATTTTGAAAAGAAGGTCGACGACATCCGATCCTCGTTTGCTAAGTCAAACGACACCGCTGGTTCTGCTCACACTGCCCTACCCTGTGCTCTGACCTCTTTCTCCCCTCTCTCTCCAGATGAAATCTCGCGTCTTGTGACGGCCGGCCGCCCAACAACCTGCCCGCTTGACCCTATCCCCTCCTCTCTTCTCCAGACCATTTCCGGAGACCTTCTCCCTTACCCCACCTCGCTCATCAACTCATCCCTGACCGCTGGCTACGTCCCTTCCGTCTTCAAGAGAGCGAGAGTTGCACCCCTTCTGAAAAAACCTACACTCGATCCCTCCGATGTCAACAACTACAGACCAGTATCCCTTCTTTCTTTTCTCTCCAAAACTCTTGAACGTGCCGTCCTTGGCCAGCTCTCCCGCTATCTCTCTCAGAATGACCTTCTTGATCCAAATCAGTCAGGTTTCAAGACTAGTCATTCAACTGAGACTGCTCTTCTCTGTATCACGGAGGGGCTCCGCACTGCTAAAGCTAACTCTCTCTCCTCTGCTCTCATCCTTCTAGACCTATCGGCTGCCTTCGATACTGTGAACCATCAGATCCTCCTTTCCACCCTCTCCGAGTTGGGCATCTCCGGCGCGGTCCACGCTTGGATTGCGTCCTACCTGACAGGTCGCTCCTACCAGGTGGCGTGGTGAGAATCTGTCTCCTCACCACGCGCTCTCACCACTGGTGTCCCCCAGGGCTCTGTTCTAGGCCCTCTCCTATTCTCGCTATACACCAAGTCACTTGGCTCTGTCATAACCTCACATGGTCTCTCCTATCATTGCTATGCAGACGACACACAATTAATCTTCTCCTTTCCCCCTTCTGATGACCAGGTGGCGAATCGCATCTCTGCATGTCTGGCAGACATATCAGTGTGGATGACGGATCACCACCTCAAGCTGAACCTCGGCAAGACGGAGCTGCTCTTCCTCCCGGGGAAGGACTGCCCGTTCCATGATCTCGCCATCACGGTTGACAACTCCATTGTGTCCTCCTCCCAGAGCGCTAAGAACCTTGGCGTGATCCTGGACAACACCCTGTCGTTCTCAACTAACATCAAGGCGGTGGCCCGTTCCTGTAGGTTCATGCTCTACAACATCCGCAGAGTACGACCCTGCCTCACACAGGAAGCGGCGCAGGTCCTAATCCAGGCACTTGTCATCTCCCATCTGGATTACTGCAACTCGCTGTTGGCTGGGCTCCCTGCCTGTGCCATTAAACCCCTACAACTCATCCAGAACGCTGCAGCCCGTCTGGTGTTCAACCTTCCCAAGTTCTCTCACGTCACCCCGCTCCTCCGCTCTCTCCACTGGCTTCCAGTTGAAGCTCGCATCCGCTACAAGACCATGGTGCTTGCCTACGGAGCTGTGAGGGGAACGGCACCTCAGTACCTCCAGGCTCTGATCAGGCCCTACACCCAAACAAGGGCACTGCGTTCATCCACCTCTGGCCTGCTCGCCTCCCTACCACTGAGGAAGTACAGTTCCCGCTCAGCCCAGTCAAAACTGTTCGCTGCTCTGGCCCCCCAATGGTGGAACAAACTCCCCCACGACGCCAGGACAGCGGAGTCAATCACCACCTTCCGGAGACACCTGAAACCCCACCTCTTTAAGGAATACCTAGGATAGGATAAAGTAATCCTTCTCACCCCCCTTAAAAGATTTAGATGCATTATTGTAAAGTGGCTGTTCCACTGGATGTCATAAGGTGAATGCACCAATTTGTAAGTCGCTCTAGATAAGAGCCTCTGCTAAATGACTTAAATGTTATGTTATGTTAAATTTGGGTTTTCATAAAATAGGGCTCTGCTAAATCAGTGGCCCACCCCTGTGAAGGGACATGGGCTATAAAACATTTCAAACACGCCCTTCCTATATAAGCCCTTGACGACAATATAACCTCCTGTTCCGAGGATGTGGGGACGACCGTCAGATGTCAGAATGGTTCAAATAATAACTACAGAACGAAGCCAACATCAGCGTGAGCTTTGGTTGCGAATGGTATGAACTTTGAACTCTTATTCACTACAGAAGTGATACCTCCTAGCCGTTGAGTTAGCAACAGCCGCTGCAAACGAGGGTTAGGAAGGAACAGACAGAGTATCCCATCTATCACACAACGACGTTACTTCAATGTATCCAATTGAAAACTAGAGATATTCTTCATAGGACAAAGGACTCGGTTGGACAACACGGCCTTCCATCACCAACCTACCGAAGCGCAGCTCAGAGTAAATATTTATTGCATTTTCCTTTTCCAAATGGGTAATTTAGAATGCAAAATATACTGTATTTACGATAGCACAGCTTTGCCCTTTGGTCCTCAGTCTTCCCGCTCTTTCACTCAAACCCAGACCCTTTTCTTTTGTGTAACCAGCTGTCATATCTGTTCCACCCGCTAGGGACTTTTTCCTTTATGATGTAATTTGTAATCAAGTTATGATTTAAATATGTGTATGTGTAATTCTGTGTGATTAGTTAGGTATTTAGTAAATAAATAATTAAACCCAATTTTGCATTGCTGATTCAACTTGTTAGCCAGGGTTCGTGCAGATACATGTAGATACTTTTGTACCTGTTTCCTCCAGCATCTTCACAAGGTCCTTTGCTCTTGTTCTGGGATTGATTTGCACTTTTCGCACCAAAGTATGTTCATCTCTAGGAGACAGAACGTGTCTCCTTCCTGAGCGGTATGACATCTGCGTGGTCCCATGGTGTTTAAACTTGCTTAAGATGAACCAGACTTGGATGGATGAACCAGACTTGGATGGATGAACCAGACTTGGATGGATGAACCAGACTTTTGGAGGATGAACCAAACTTGTGGATGAACCAGACTTGTGGAGTTCTACAATTTGTTTTCTGAGGTCTTGGCTGATTTCTTTTGATTTTCCCATGTTGTCAAGCAAAGAGGCACTGAGTTGGCAGGTAGGCCTTGAAATACATCATGACATCATTTTCTGGAATTTTCCAAGATGTTTAAATCACAGTCAACTTAGTGTATGTAAACCTCTGACCCACTGGAATTGTGACACAGTGAATTATAATATATAATATATGCCATTTAGCTGACGCTTTTATCCAAAGCGACTTACAGTCATGTGTGCATACATTCTACGTATGGGTGGTCCCGGGAATCGAACCCACTACCCTGGCGTTACAAGCGCCATGCTCTACCAACTGAGCCACAGAAGGACCACACGAGTTATAAGCTACTAAATTACTTGTGTCGTGCACAAAGTAGACGTCCTAACCGACTTGCCAAAACTATAGTTTGTTAACAAGAAATTTGTGGAGTGGTTGAAAAACAAGTTTTAACGACTCCAACCTAAGTGTATGTAAACGTCCGACTTCAACTGTAGCTATGTGTGAAGAAAGTGACTGCATTGCCAATATGACATCTCCCACTGGGCACACACTGGTTGAATCAACGTTGTTTCCACGTCATTTAAAATTAATTACGTTGAACAACATCGAATTGACGTCTTTTCTCAGTGGGCTGGTTACAATTCAGTGAAACATTCTTGGCCACTCCCTCATTCTACATGAGATGGTCTTGTGTAATTACTCTTAATTTGATCTGGGAAAATATTCAAACTCAATGAGACAGAAAGAATCCCACAGTCTATCAAAGGCAATCACATTGTCTTTTTCTCACTCGCATATCACTCCCTCTATCTTTGTGTGTGTGTGTGTGTGCGTGTGGGTGTGTTTGTGTGTTTGAGTCTCTGAGTGCGTGGCTGTCAGTCTGACTGTAGTTAAAATAGAGGGTTTCTTCAGACTGAAGTTGCTCCTACTGTATACTTGGCAACAGAGTGGGTAGCCCTACTCAACACAACAGGCGTATGAAGTGTCATGTGGAGGAGAAATCAATTTGTTGCACTCTAGTAATAAAGATGTGTATTCTGTAAGAGTGGATTATACACAAGAATAAGGAGGGATTTTATTGATTTTATTTAAGTCCAAAACCTCAGACATGCACATTTTGGTGACTGGTTGATTAGCTAGTGAGGTGTGTTATAGCAGGGCTAGCACAAAAAATGTGTGTTCCATGGTGTCCCCTACGAATGAATATAGAAATACTGGTTTACACAGTAATGGTACCCATGTTGGTTTGCAGTTGTGCAGTACTTCTATTTGACCACATGATGGCAGTGTGACTCAGCTGCTCACAGTAACGTCAATGCTTCTTTCTTTGTTCTCCTGCCAATTTTGTGCTATTCAGTTTTTTCCTATAATGCCTATTAAAGAAAAAGCTAACACATTCTGGGGTTAAAATAAATAGCCTTTTACAGTTCATTTAATTGACTTTTTTGGTACATAATCAAGGTAATTCCGTCTAACGCAAACAAGAATAGCACTGCGTGTGAGATTGGTTGCAAAATAAAGCAAGCACTGTCTGACAAACTACTGCTTTAGTCCAACAACTATGACACCTGTTTTCATTAACATTTGTATAACGTTGTCAGTAGCACTTCATTTAACGGTGCCCTTTCCTCTATTTCCTGGTAGGAGATGATGTGGTAACAATGGCTAAATTCGGCTAATTCAAAGAAATACAATTGTAACTACCTGGTACAGAACAAGTACATGTTTTGATGAATTCCAAAGAAATGAAACAGTAATTAATAAGTTATTATTATGTAATACATTTTCACCATGTGTTCGTGTTATCTATATGTATTTTGTTGCTACTGTGTATGGAGTGGTAATTGAGGTCTTAGCTGGACTTTGGTCCCCTTCTCAAGGTATCTTCTTAATTATCCTGTCCCCACCCCTGTCTGGTGTATGTGTGTGTTTGTGTGCCTGGTCTGTCCGAGGTGCTGCTGTCCTCACCCCCTGCAGGTGTGGTGGGTTACCCCACGCTGATGTGTTTAATTGTGTACAAGTCCCATGACTCGCTGGCGACTGTCCCTCCCCCGCTGTGCCAAGGAGGACAAGGGCGACCCACGGCCCAGACGTGCTTGGCTGCGTATAGTTTTATGCTTTTGATCAATATTACCTTCTCCCTTGTCCTATTAACAAATTAATGAGAAAAGGTGCCACCCACAGCCAAAATATGCCTATTTTAGGAAACATTCTATCCACCCCTCACTCCTTCAGCCCAGGCCAGCTGAACTGTCTCTCTAGGCCGTGGGGTGGATATTTTTTATATATTTATATAATTGTGGAGTGAAGCAGGCTGGCTATGGCCTGCCCCTTCTTCTTCCCCTCATCCTCCATCTCTTCCTCTTTCCCTCCCTTCCTCTCTCTCCAGCGTTCTCTCTCTTCCTCCCTCCCTCCGTCGTCCTCACCCATCTGGGCTGGTAAATAAGGCAGGGTGTGTGAGAATCTCATTACCGCGACACAAAGCAGCATTTCCTCTGAGGATTCAGTATGTGTGTGTGTGTGTATCAGAGTGTGCCGTGTGTGTTGTCTGTGTGCTGTGTGTGCGTCTGTGCCGTGTGTGTGCCGTGTGTTTGTTAGCCAGGTTCAATCACCACTCCGCTGATGGGGAGGGAGGGAGAGGCAGCTGGGGCCTCCCTTGCCCAGGCCTTCAATTTCCCTCCCAGTCCAGCCACTGGAGTGTGTAATTACTATGGGGGGGCTGGCATGGAGGTGTGATCCCTTGTCCTGGTAACACCACCCCCCCCCACACACCCCACCATTCCTCCCTCTACCCTCCATACAGGCACCCCTTCCACCCCCAAGTCACACACTGAGCACCCATGATCTCCAACTGAGACCTCCATGACACACTCCTCCATGACACACTCTTCCACACACACACACACACACACACACACACACACACACACACACACACACACACACACACACACACACACACACACACACACACACACACACACACACACACACACAGTCTTCTGTTCATGCACTCATACCCTTCCTAGTTACAGTGTATTGGTGTGTATTCACTTGTACAGTTTACTCTGCAGTATGCTGGCGCCAAGTCCTTTGTTGGCACCATTTAGCATTTTCACACTGTCGTCTTGCTGTATGACACTTCTCACAGGTACAGTGTGCAGAGGAGAAGGGTCTAAAAGGTCACTGCAGCTATGGTTTGAGGAAACTGGTTGATAGGATACAAACCTATTATATTGACAGGTTATGTTTGTTTGATGTATATGGCTGTTCCTTTGTAAAACTCCAACCAAATGCAATGCACCATAAAATGTGTTTTCTGAGATCTCCCTGCAAGACCCATAAATGAGAAGATACAGGACGCTCGCTCGTGAGTCACTCACCATACACACACAAACACTTACATATATGTACGCACATACACTTCCCTACATGGACTGCATAGATCTAACCAACCCTTGTCTATAATGTTGGCTATACATGCAATTCATCATGAAGCCAGCCCTCTCTGTCTTTCTCTCACTCTCTCTCACACACTCTCCCTCACACACAGACTCCCTCCAACACACACACTCTTTCTCACACACACTCTCTCTCTCACACACACTCTCTCTCTCACGCACACTTTCTCTCTCACACACACTCTCTCTCACACACACTCCCTCTCACACACACTCTCTCTCACACACACACTCCCTCCCACACACACTCTCTCTCACACACTCTCCCTCACACACAGACTCCCTCCAACACACACACTCTTTCTCACACACACTCTCTCTCTCACACACACTCTCTCTCTCACGCACACTTTCTCTCTCACACACACTCTCTCTCACACACACTCCCTCTCACACACACTCTCTCTCACACACACACTCTCTCACACACACACTCCCTCCCACACACACACTCTCTCTCACACTCTGTCTCTCTCATTCTCATTATCTCTCTAGTGTGTGTGTGTGTGTGTGTGTGTGTGTGTGTGTGTGTGTGTGTGTGTGTGTGTGTGTGTGTGTGTGTGTGTGTGTGTGTGTGTGCGGGGGGTTGTGGCTGTGTGACAGAGGCTGGCTCTTTGAGGATCCTGTGGCACTTGCCTGCATTCCTCTTTGAAGCGGTTTGATGACCGCACAGGGCACTCCACCACAGGAGGCAGTGGAGGGGTGTGCTGCATGGCTGTCATTTGTATACAGCTGTTTCTTTCATCTAGTCCTGCCTGCCCCCCACCTCACACCCTTCCCTCCTGTCTCCCGCCACTAAACACAGATTCTGGCCTTTCTAGAGTTCTGTGCTAGTCGTGAAAAATAATGCTGCTTGGCTGGATGGAGAATCTAGAAATAAAAGTGACAGCTATAGATCTAGAAGGAAATAGAATGTCCATGATCACAATGCATCAATCAATCAATCTTCATCATACTGCATAGGCCACCTAAAACAAATATCAATGAATGTCCCGTACACCAGAGTTGGTGGCTGGTCCTGTCTCAGAGAGACAGGCTGAGACATGGGCCAACTGGGGGCTGACAGGGTCCACCTGGGGCATTTCTGTGTTACACCACACCACACACTCCTGTTAACATGGCCCAGATACTAACGCTACACAGGTGCTCCGCGAGCCAGTGTTAATTGCTGCTAATTGATGTAGCGGTGCATTGAGGCATATGTGGTTTCTGTGTGTATTCTAATGAGAGGAAGGAGGTCTGGAGGTGCTGTATGCCAACATGGCAGACAAGTCATGACAGTACACTACTGTACGTGACAATAGATGTTACTAGTTTTGGTACCAAACATAGAAATGGACAACTTCACAGGGGTATCAGCATTGTCTCCATGATCAGAACATCTAAAATCTAACTGTCAGAATCTAACTGAATAATTGAAACTCCCTTCTCACTGAATTTATGTTATGTATTGTGTACCATGGAACCTTGACAAGAGGCAATAGTTTCTACCACAACTAAGTTAGAACACAAGAACAGAGTGATAGGCAGCTAGCCAAAGTGATACTAGTCTCTCTCTCTGTCTTTTTCTCTCTCTCTCTCTCTCTCTCTCTCTCTCTCTCTCTCTCTCTCTCTCTCTCTCTCTCTCTCTCTCTCTCTCTCTCTCTCTCTCTCTCTCTCTCTCTCTCTCTCTCTCTCTCTCTCTCTCTCTCTCTCTCTCTCTCTCTCTCTCTCTCTCTCTCTCTCTCTCTCTCTCTCTCTCTCTCTCTCTCTGGCTCTGTTGCACAGAACAAGAACTTTGAAATAATTACTATTTTTGATCGTAATTCTGCCTCAAAGAAAATATGCTTGATTTCCACTGTGAATTATTCTAGCCTTAGTGGCTGATTTGTCAAAAAAGGAGGGTTGCATTTGTAATAAAGCAGAATAAATTATTTCTTGGTGTTAATATTGGATATTTGATTGAAAAGGATTCAGGAGCAGTGTAAAATTGTCCAGTAAATTATTGTGTTGTAGCCAGGCTTGCTATTCTGAGGCGGGTGGGCGGGCTCAGAGGATATTGACAGATAATGGCTTTTCTCTTTGCTAAAGATTGGAAATTACAGAGCTCTTATTGTCATTACCAGCCCATTTTCATTGTTCTGTGTTGAATGAGGAGACTTGATTTCCTTGGATTTTCTTATTTTTGCTACGTATGTGTTTGTGTGCATGTGGGTGGACATGGTGTGTGGGTGTGTTTGTGTGCGTGGGTGGACTTGGTGCGAGTTGGTGTGTTGGTGTGCGTGGACATGGTGCGAGTGGGTGTGTTTGTGTGCGTGGGTGTGTTTGTGTGTGTGGGTGTGTTTGTGTGCGTGGACATAGTGCGAGTTGGTGTGTTGGCGTGGGTGGACATGGTGCGTGGGTATGTTTGTGAGTGTGTGGGTGTTTGTGTGCGTGGGTGGACATGGTGCGAGTGGGTGTGTTTGTGTGTGTGTGGGTGGGTGGACATGGTGCGTGGGTGTGTTTGTGTGCGTGGGTGGGTGGACATGGTGCGTGGGTGTGTTTGTGAGCGTGGGTGGACATGGTGCGTGGGTGTGTTTGTGAGCGTGTGGGTGTTTGTGTGCATGTGGGCGGACATGGTGCGTGGGTGTGTTTGTGAGCGTGTGGGTGTTTGCGTGTGTGTGGGTGGGCATGGTGTGTCGGTGTGTTTGTGTGCATGGGTGGACATGGAGCGTGGGTGTGTTTGTGTGCGTGTGGGTGGGTGGGTGGACGTGGTGCGTGGGTGTGTTTGTGTGCATGGGTGGACATGGTGCGTGGGTGTGTTTGTGTGCATGGGTGGACATGGTGTGTGGGTGTGTTTGTGTGCATGGGTGGACATGGTGTGTGGGTGTGTTTGTGTGCATGGGTGGACATGGCGTGTGGGTGTGTTTATGTGCATGGGTGGACATGGTGTGTGGGTGTGTTTGTGTGGGTGGACATGGTGCGTGGGTGTGTTTGTGTACGTGTGGGTGGGTGGGTGGACATGGTGTGTGGGTGTGTTTGTGTGTATGGGTGGACATGGTGCGTGGGTGTGTTTGTGTGCGTGTGGGTGGGTGGGTGGACATGGTGTGTGGGTGTGTTTGTGTGCATGGGTGGACATGGCGTGTGGGTGTGTTTGTGTGCATGGGTGGACATGGTGTGTGGGTGTGTTTGTGTGCGTGTGGGTGGACATGGTGCGTGGGTGTGTTTGTGTGCATGTGGGTGGGTGGACATGGTGCGTGGGTGTGTTTGTGTGCGTGGGTGGGTGGACATGGTGCTTGGGTGTGTTTGTGTGCATGGGTGGACATGGTGCGTGGGTGTGTTCGTGTGCATGGGTGGACATGGTGCGAGTGGATATGTTTGTGTGCATGGGAGGACATGGTGCGTGGATTTGTTTGTGTGAGCGTGGGTGGACATGGTGCGTGGATTTGTTTGTGTGAGCGTGGGTGGACATGGTGCGTGGGTGTGTTTGTGTGCGTGGGTGAACATGGTGCGTGGGTGTGTGTGAGCGTGTGGGTGTTTGTGTGCGTGTGGGCGGACATGGTGCATGGGTGTGTTTGTGTGCGTGTGGGTGTTTGTGTGTGTGTGTGTGGGTGGGTGGACATGGTGCGTCGGTGTGTTTGTGTGCATGGGTGGACATGGAGCGTGGGTGTGTTTGTGTGCGTGTGGGTGGGTGGGTGGGTGGGTGGACATGGTGCGTGGGTGTGTTTGTGTGCATGGGTGGACATGGTGCGTGGGTGTGTGTGTGTGTATGGGTGGACATGGTGTGTGGGTGTGTTTGTGTGCGTGTGGGTGGACATGGTGCGTGGGTGTGTTTGTGTGCATGGGTGGACATGGCGTGTGGGTGTGTTTGTGTGCGTGTGGGTGGACATGGTGTGTGGGTGTGTTTGTGTGCGTGTGGGTGGACATGGTGCGTGGGTGTGTTTGTGTGCATGGGTGGACATGGTGTGTGGGTGTGTTTGTGTGCGTGTGGGTGGACATGGCGTGTGGGTGTGTTTGTGTGCATTGGTGGACATGGTGTGTGGGTGTGTTTGTGTGCGTGTGGGTGGACATGGTGCGTGGGTGTGTTTGTGTGCATGTGGGTGGACATGGTGCGTGGGTATGTTTGTGTGCGTGGGTGGACATGGTGCGTGGGTGTGTTTGTGTGCGTGGGTGGACATGGTGCGTGGGTGTGTTCGTGTGCATGGGTGGACATGGTGCGAGTGGATATATTTGTGTGCATGGGTGGACATGGTGCGTGGATTTGTTTGTGTGTGCGCGTGGGTGGACATGGTGCATGGATTTGTTTGTGTGCTTGGGTGGACATGGTGAGTGGGTGTGTTTGTGCGTGTGGGTGGGTGGGTGGACATGGTGCGTGAGTGTGTTTGTGTGCATGGGTGGACATGGTGCGTGGGTGTGTTCGTGTGCATGGGTGGACATGGTGCGAGTGGATATGTTTGTGTGCATGGGTGGACATGGTGCGTGGATTTGTTTGTGTGTGCGTGGGTGGACATGGTGCGTGGATTTGTTTGTGTGCGTGGGTGGACATGGTGAGTGGGTGTGTTTGTGTGCGTGGGTGGGTGGACACTGTGCGTCAGTGTGTTTGTGTGTGTGGGTGGACATGGTGCGAGTCGGTATGTTTGTGTGCGTGGGTGGATATGGTGCGTGGATTTGTTTGTGTGTGCGTGGGTGGACATGGTGCGTGGATTTGTTTGTGTGTGCGTGGGTGGACATGGTGCGTGGATTTGTTTGTGTGCGTGGGTGGACATGGTGCGTGGATTTGTTTGTGTGCGTGGGTGGACATGGTGCGTGGATTTGTTTGTGTGCGTGGGTGGACATGGTGTGTGGATTTGTTTGTGTGCGTGGTGGACATGGTGTGTGGATTTGTTTGTGTGCGTGGGTGGACATGGTGCGTGGATTTGTTTGTGTGCGTGGGTGGACATGGTGCGTGGATTTGTTTGTGTGCGTGGGTGGACATGGTGCGTGGATTTGTTTGTGTGCGTGGGTGGACATGGTGCGTGGATTTGTTTGTGTGCGTGGGTGGACATGGTGCGTGGATTTGTTTGTGTGCGTGGGTGGACATGGTGCGTGGATTTGTTTGTGTGCGTGGGTGGACATGGTGCGTGGATTTGTTTGTGTGCGTGGGTGGACATGGTGCGTGGATTTGTTTGTGTGCGTGGGTGGACATGGTGCGTGGATTTGTTTGTGTGCGTGGGTGGACATGGTGCGTGGGTGTGTTTGTGTTTTACATCACAATACGACATGTCAGTGTCCATCTCATTTTACCAGCTAGTTAGTAACAGTGGGAGACACTACTGTTTAGAGCAGTTTTGTTTGGTGTGTAATCACAATCCTGAGTCTTGTGTTTTTGCTAATAATGTATGGTCCTCCACACCTTGGAAGTGTAGATACATATTTACCATGTCAATAAACCAGTTTGAATAGAATTTAATTGCCTGAGAGAGAGGGGAGAGAGAGCAAGACAGAGTGAGAGAGGGGGAGAGAGAGCAAGACAGGGTGAGAGAGACCTATGGAAAGAACATTAATTGTCCATGACTCTGTGACTGTGTCCTCCCCTGTTTGCCTGCCACTAGCCAATCAATAGTTAACGTACTCTGATTATAGAGGGAACACCCCCTCTCTTAAAGAGGCATTGTACACAACATCAATCAATAAGGCCACTGAAAGGCAGCTCTCCATGGGTGCTCTATGAGTCAGTGTGGGAAAACATGTATTTACGTGACGGCTAGCGACACAAACAAAACCACAATTAACGTAAACATAAATCACTGTTTTATGTTGTAACGTAAATGTTTAGTCTGGTTACATGTGGAGCTAATTTGAATTACCATAGATTTTCTGCTTGCATCTTTCCTATAGTACAGTAGATAAAATGTTATTTATGACTATGGTAGTATTATGTAGTAAATGTAGGATGATTATGGTAGTATTGTGTAGTAAATGTAGGATGACTATGGCAGTACTGTGTAGTAAATGTAGGATGACTACGGTAGTATTGTGTAGTAAATGTAGGATGACTATGGCAGTACTGTGTAGTAAATGTAGGATGACTACGGCAGTATTATGTAGTAAATGTAGGATGACTACGGCAGTATTGTGTAGTAAATGTAGGATTACTATGGCAGTATTGTGTAGTAAATGTAGGATGACTACGACAGTATTGTGTAGTAAATGTAGGATGACTACGGTAGTATTGTGTAGTAAATGTAGGATTACTACGGTAGTATTGTGTAGTAAATGTAGGATGACTACGGCAGTATTGTGTAGTAAATGTAGGATGACTACGGTAGTATTGTGTAGTAAATGTAGAATGACTATGGCAGTACTGTGTAGTAAATGTAGGATGACTATGGTAGTATTGTGTAGTAAATGTAGGATGACTATGGCAGTATTGTGTAGTAAATGTAGGATGACTATGGTAGTATTGTGTAGTAAATTTAGGATGACTATGGCAGTAGTGTGTAGTAAATATAGGGTGACTACGGTAGTATTATGTAGTAAATGTAGGATGACTACGGTAGTATTATGTAGTAAATGTAGGATGACTATGTTAGTATTGTGTAGTACATGCAGGATGAGTATGCTGCCTTACCAAGCAAAAAGGCAGTAACTGCTCATTTGGTTGAAAATGAGTTAATGTCATTTTTGCTATGTTAAATACATACTTATACATGTGGACAAGTATCCTGCCTATATTGTATTGTGTTTGGAGAAAACGGGGGGTCATGTTAGCAGTAACTGCATAAAGTTACTGTTCAACCAAGGCAAAGAAAAGCCATTTTTCTCAGTTCCGCGCAATGAACACTTACTGCCTTTTTGCTTGGTAGGGCAGATTTGTAGTATTGTGTAGTAAATGTAGGATGACTATGGTAGTATTGTGTAGTAAATGTAGGATGACTATGGTCGTATTGTGTAGTAAATGTAGGATGACTACGGTAGTATTGTGTAGTAAATGTAGGATGACTACGGTAGTATTGTGTAGTAAATGTAGGATGACTATGGTAGTATTGTGTAGTACATGTAGGATAATTATGGTAGTATTGTGTAGTAAATGTAGGATGACTATGGTAGTATTGTGACAGAACTGTGGGGGTCATCTGAAGGTCTGAGAGTTCTGTGAATCCTCTTCTGTCCTCTTTGACCTGCGACCGGTATTTCTGTCTCAAGCTCCTGTCTTTCCATTACGGCCCCCACACCCCTGCCTCCCCATCTGCCTGCCTCCTGCCTAACTCTCTGCATATACTAAATGGAAAAAGATGAAGGTCGAATCTAAACCTAAATGATGAAGGCTTTTGCACTTTGTTCTCCCCCTAAAATTGCTTTCCCCACAATTTCCAACACTCTGCAATTTAACCCATTTGGAAAGGGAAATTTACCATTGCTAAATGTTTCATTTCCCTTTTGGTAGATTTGAGGAAGTATGGTTCAATTTCCGACATCTGAAATTCATAATGCTTCCTGAATAAGAAATAATAGCAAAATAAATGCAGCTACATTATGTTATGTATTCCAATGTTCTTTGGAAATGCTTTTTGGGTTCAAGAACGGAGGCAAAGTAAAGCTAAGACTTAGGGGATGGGAGGAGCGGTGTAGCTGACCCTGACCCTTCATCTTTGACCTTTGATCTTGCTGTCATAAAGCCTGGGGGCCTGTGGGGGCCCCCACTTGGTGAACCCCATAAGGTATGGCAACTTTGAGAGAGAGAGGGGGCAGAGAGGACTGACTCTACTCTCCAAAATGTTCTTCTCTTTGCCATGCAGGGTTCTTTGCGTATGGCAAAGGGTGCAGACACTGAGTTAAGAGGATTAGTGACTTGAAAAAGGTAGCCGTCATTTAATTGAAGGCTTACAGGCTGCAGCAGAAAAGATGAGCAGTCAAAGTGAAGGTAACCCAGCCCAGAACATCCTGAAGAGACCACATTTGCCAAAGTCCATGTTTCCCTCCTCTCCTCTCGCCTCGCCTCCTCTTCTCCCTTAGTAGCAGCACATCATGCTTTATCGCCAGGCCCCAGCTTCTTAAAAGACGTTTACACATTTCACAATTTTAATCTCTTCCGCTGGTGAAAAAGGTGCCTTCAACTCGATTTATTCAAATGCTGTGATCTCTGGGGCTGCCTAGGCTGATTCCCTCCCAGTGTAGCTGGGACATGTTGGAGGTTTATGTTACATGAGCAACTAACTCTGCTGCCTGTAGAACACTTTGATTATGATTATGTGGCAGTGCGCTGTTGTATATTTCTAGGCAGGGTAAAGCAGACTTAGACCTCTCTGAGCCACAACATGTTTTGTCTGGTGGTCAACTCTCCGATGCGTGCACTTGTGAGACATCTCGGGCTCTATTTGATGTCTGTGTCCAGCGCTGTGGAAGCCAAAGAGGTTGTAAACTCCTCCTTAAGTGCACTGCTCGCCGGATAAAATGGGCCACTCAGGCGAGTGGAAGAGGTGGAAGTCAAATATGATAATGGGAAAATGTTAAGTTGCTGGGCGGCTGCGCTCGGCAGGGTGTGTGGTGAGAGGAGCAGTGGCGTGAAGGAGAGAGAGAGAGAGCTGAAACACCAAGGCCTCACGAGACAGCCCAGCCTTTTGGGTTCCTTTGTGAAAATTAGGATCATATCGCTATGAGTGACTGCCGGACCGTTGGTGAAAGAGGTGGGATCAGATGGAGGTAAGGCAGGTAAAGGATGACCTAATCTGTCCCCTAATAACCTGCTTCACACCCACCGCCTGCCTGATTCAGCAGAAGTATGGTCTGGCTGATAACAGGAGGAGAGGAGGAGAGGGGAGGAGAGGCCCCAGCAACCCTCATTATCTGACACTCTGAGGCTGATTGGCCCTGTTAGACTCTGAACTACTAGCGGTCGCTGGCTTGTAGGGGGACCCTCTAACTCTTCCTCTCAATCCCATTCAGTCTCTTTCACTTTCTCTCTCTCTCTTTCTCTAACACCCTGTTGCACTCAACTGAGACATCACACATACAAACTTCCAAATATACACCGCACGCACGCACGCACGCATGCACACACTCACGCAGGCGCACACACACACACACACACACACACACACACACACACACACACACACACACACACACACACACACACACACACACACACACACACACACACACCAAAAACACTTATTTCTGTCATCCAGCAATATAAACAAATACAAAACAATGTGTACATAAACAAAAGCACAATGCTGTTGATGTGAGTACATATTCAGTAAGTACAATGCTGTTGATGTGAATACATATTCAGTAAGTACAATGCTGTTGATGAGAATACATATTCAGTAAGCACAATGCTGTTGATGAGAATACATATTCAATAAGCACAATGCTGTTGATGTGAATACATATTCAGTAAGTACAATGCTGTTGATGTGAATACATATTCAGTAAGCACAATGCTGTTGATGTGAATACATATTCAGTAAGTACAATGCTGTTGATGTGAATACATATTCAGTAAGTACAATGCTGTTGATGAGAATACATATTCAGTAAGCACAATGCTGTTGATGTGAATACATATTCAGTAAGTACAATGCTGTTGATGTGAATACATATTCAGTAAGCACAATGCTGTTGATGAGAATACATATTCAGAAAGCACAATGCTGTTGATGTGAATACATATTCAGTAAGTACAATGCTGTTGATGTGAATACATATTCAGTAAGCAATGCTGTTGAATACATATTCAGCTGTTGATGTGAATACATATTCAGTAAGTACAATGCTGTTGATGTGAATACATATTCAGTAAGTACAATGCTGTTGATGTGAATACATATTCAGTAAGCACAATGCTGTTGATGTGAATACATATGCAGTAAGTACAATGCTGTTGATGTGAATACATATGTAAGTACAATAAATACAATGCTGCTTGATGTGAATACATATTCAGTAAGCACAATACTGTTGATGTGAATACATATTCAGTAAGTACAATGCTGTTGATGAATACATATTCAGTAAGCACAATGTGTTGATGTGAATACATATTCAGTAAGCACAATGCTGTTGATGTGAATACATATTCAGTAAGTACAATGCTGTTGATGACTACATATGCAGTAAGTACAATGCTGTTGATGTGAATACATATTCAGTAAGTACAATGCTGTTGATGATGTGAATACATATTCAGTAAGCACAATGCTGTTGATGTGAATACATATTCAGTAAGTACAATGCTGTTGATGTGAATACATTCAGTAAGTACAATGCTGTTGAAGTACAATGCTGTTGATGTGAATACATATTCAGTAAGCACAATGCTGTTGATGTGAATACATATTCAGTAAGCACAATGCTGTTGATGTGAATACATATTCAGTAAGCACAATGCTGTTGATGTGAATACATATTCAGTAAGCACAATGCTGTTGATGTGAATACATATTCAGTAAGTACAATGCTGTTGATGTGAATACATATTCAGTAAGCTGTTGACAATGTAAGTACAATGTTTGATGTGAATACATATTCAGTAAGCACAATGCTGTTGATGTGAATACATATTCAGTAAGTATGTGAATACAATTCAGTAAGCACAATGCTGTTGATGAATACATATGCAGTAAGTACAATGCTGTTGATGTGAATACATATTCAGTAAGTATGTGAATACAATTCAGCTGTTGATGTGAATACATATTCAGTAAGTACAATGCTGTTGATGTGAATACATATTCAGTAAGCACAATGCTGTTGATGTGAATACATATTCAGTAAGTACAAGTATGTGAATACAATGCTGTTGATGTGAATACATATTCAGTAAGCACAATGCTGTTGATGTGAATACATATTCAGTAAGCACAATGCTGTTGATGTGAATACATATTCAGTAAGTACAATGCTGTTGATGTGAATACATATTCAGTAAGCACAATGCTGTTGATGTGAATACATATTCAGTAAGCACAATGCTGTTGATGTGAATACATATTCAGTAAGTACAATGCTGTTGATGTGACATACATATAAGTACAGTAAGTACAATGCTGTTGATGTGAATACATATTCAGTAAGTACAATGCTGTTGATGTGAATACATATTCAGTAAGTACAATGCTGTTGATGTGAATACATATTCAGTAAGTACAATGCTGTTGATGTGAATACATATTCATAAGTACAATGCTGTTGAAGCAGTAAGTACAATGCTGTTGATGTGAATACATATTCAGTAAGTACAATGCTGTTGATGTGAATACATATTCAGTAAGTACAATGCTGTTGATGTGAATACATATTCAGTAAGTACAATGCTGTTGATGTGAATACATATTCAGTAAGCACAATGCTGTTGATGTGAATACATATAAGCACAATGCTGTTGATGTGAATACATATTCAGCACAATGCTGTTGATGTGAATACATATTCAGTGAATATGTGAATACATATTCAGTAAGTACAATGCTGTTGATGTGAATACATATGCAGTAAGTACAATGCTGTTGATGTGAATACATATTCAGTAAGTACAATGCTGTTGATGTGAATACATATTCAGTAAGTACAATGCTGTTGAATACATATTCTGTTGATGTGAATACATACAGTATACAATGCTGTTGATGTGAATACATATTCAGTAAGTACAATGCTGTTGATGTGAATACATATTCAGTAAGCACAATGCTGTTGATGTGAATACATATTCAGTAAGCACAATGCTGTTGATGTGAATACATATTCAGTAAGTACAATGCTGTTGATGTGAATACATATTCAGTAAGCACAATGCTGTTGATGTGAATACATATTCAGTAAGCACAATGCTGTTGATGTGAATACATATTCAGTAAGTACAATGCTGTTGATGTGAATACATATGCAGTAAGTACAATGCTGTTGATGTGAATACATATTCAGTAAGTACAATGCTGTTGATGTAAGTAAATGCTGTTGATGTGAATACATATTCAGTAAGTACAATGCTGTTGATGTGAATACATATTCAGTAAGCAATGCTGTTGATGTGAATACATATTCAGCTGTTGATGTGAATACATATTCAGTAAGCACAATGCTGTTGATGTGAATACATATTCAGTAAGCACAATGCTGTTGATGTGAATACATATTCAGTAAGTACAATGCTGTTGATGTGAATACATATTCAGTAAGTACAATGCTGTTGATACATATTCAGTAAGTACATATGTGAATACATATTCAGTAAGTACAATGCTGTTGATGTGAATACATATGCAGTAAGTACAATGCTGTTGAGTAAGTACAATGCTGTTGATGTGAATACATATTCAGTAAGTACAATGCTGTTGATGTGAATACATATTCAGTAAGTACAATGCTGTTGATGTGAATACATATTCAGTAAGTACAATGCTGTTGATGTGAATACATATTCAGTAAGTACAATGCTGTTGATGTGACTACATATTCAGTAAGTACAATGCTGTTGATGTGAATACATATGCAGTAAGTACGATGCTGTTGATGTGAATACATATTCAGTAAGCACAATGCTGTTGATGTGAATACATATTCAGTAAGTACAATGCTGTTGATGTGAATACATATTCAGTAAGCACAATGCTGTTGATGTGAATACATATTCACATATACAATGCTGTTGATGTGAACATATTCAGTAAGTACAATGCATGTGAATACATATTCAGTAAGCACAATGCTGTTGATGATGTGAATACATATTCAGTAAGCACAATGCTGTTGATGTGAATACATATTCAGTAAGTACAATGCTGTTGATGTGAATACATATTCAGTAAGCACAATGCTGTTGATGTGAATACATATTCAGTAAGCACAATGCTGTTGATGTGAATACATATTCAGTAAGTACAATGCTGTTGATGCTGTTGATGTGAATACATATTCAGTAAGCACAATGCTGTTGATGTGAATACATATTCAGTAAGCACAATGCTGTTGATGTGAATACATATTCAGTAAGTACAATGCTGTTGATGTGAATACATATTCAGTAAGTACAATGCTGTTGATGTGAATACATATTCAGTAAGTACATGCTGTTGATGTGAATACATATTCAGTAAGTACAATGCTGTTGATGTGAATACATATGCAGTAGGTACAATGCTGTGTACAATGCTGTGATGTGAATACATATTCAGTAAGTACAATGCTACATATTCAGTTGATGTGAATACATATTCAGTAAGTACAATGCTGTTGATGTGAATACATATGCAGTAAGTACAATGCTGTTGATGTGAATACATATTCAGTAAGTACAATGCTGTTGATGTGAATACATATTCAGTAAGTACAATGCTGTTGATGTGAATACATATTCAGTAAGCACAATGCTGTTGATGTGAATACATATTCAGTAAGTACAATGCTGTTGATGTGAATACATATTCAGTAAGTACAATGCTGTTGATGTGAATACATATGCAGTAAGTACAATGCTGTTGATGTGAATACATATTCAGTAAGTACAATGCTGTTGATGTGAATACATATTCAGTAAGTACAATGCTGTTGATGTGAATACATATTCAGTAAGTACAATGCTGTTGATGTGAATACATATTCAGTAAGTACAATGCTGTTGATGTGAATACATATTCAGTAAGTACAATGCTGTTGATGTGAATACATATTCAGTAAGTACAATGCTGTTGATGTGAATACATATTCAGTAAGTACAATGCTGTTGATGTGAATACATATTCAGTAAGCACAATGCTGTTGATGTGAATACATATTCAGTAAGCACAATGCTGTTGATGTGAATACATATTCAGTAAGCACAATGCTGTTGATGTGAATATGTGAATACATATTCAGTAAGTACAATGCTGTTGACATATGCAGTAAGTACAATGCTGTTGATGTGAATACATATTCAGTAAGTACAATGCTGTTGATGTGAATACATATTCAGTAAGTACAATGCTGTTGATGTGAATACATATTCAGTAAGTACAATGCTGTTGATGTGAATACATATTCAGTAAGTGCTGTTGATGTGAATACATATTCAGTAAGCTGCTGTGATGTGAATACATATTCAGTAAGTGCTGTTGATGTGAATACATATTCAGTAAGTACAATGCTGTTGATGTGAATACATATGCAGTAAGTACAATGCTGTTGAATACATATTCAGTAAGTACAATGCTGTTGATGTGAATACATATTCAGTAAGTACAATGCTGTTGATGTGAATACATATTCAGTAAGTACAATGCTGTTGATGTGAATACATATTCAGTAAGTACAATGCTGTTGATGTGAATACATATTCAGTAAGTACAATGCTGTTGATGTGAATACATATTCTGTTGAGTACATATTCAGTACAAATGCTGTTGATGTGAATACATATTCAGTAAGTACAATGCTGTTGATGTGAATACATATTCAGTAAGTACAATGTAATACATATTCAGTACAATGCTGTTGATGTGAATACATATTCAGTAAGTACAATGCTGTTGATGTGAATACATATTCAGTAACATATTCAGTACAATGCTGTTGATGTGAATACAGTATTCAATGTGTTGATGTGAATACATATTCAGTAGTACAATGCTGTAATACATATTCAGTAAGTACAATGCTGTTGATGTGAATACATATTCAGTAAGTACAATGCTGTTGATGTGACTACATATTCAGTAAGTACAATGCTGTTGATGTGAATACATATTCAGTAAGTACAATGCTGTTGATGTGAATACATATTCAGTAAGCACAATGCTGTTGATGTGAATACATATTCAGTAAGTACAATGCTGTTGATGTGAATACATATTCAGTAAGCACAATGCTGTTGATGTGAATACATATTCAGTAAGCACAATGCTGTTGATGTGAATACATATTCAGTAAGCACAATGCTGTTGATGTGAATACATATTCAGTAAGCACAATGCTGTTGATGTGAATACATATTCAGTAAGTAAGCACAATGCTGCTGTTGATGTGAATACATATTCAGTAAGTACAATGCTGTTGATGTGAATACATATTCAGTAAGCACAATGCTGTTGATGTGAATACATATTCAGTAAGTACAATGCTGTTGATGTGAATACATATTCAGTAAGTACAATGCTGTTGATGTGAATACATATTCAGTAAGTACAATGCTGTTGATGTGAATACATATTCAGTAAGTACAATGCTGTTGATGTGAATACATATTAAGTACAGTAAGTACAATGCTGTTGATGTGAATACATATTCAGTAAGTACAATGCTGTTGATGTGAATACATATTCAGTAAGTACAATGCTGTTGATGTGAATACATATTCAGTAAGTACAATGCTGTTGATGTGAATACATATTCAGTAAGTACAATGCTGTTGATGTGAATACATATGCAGTAAGTACAATGCTGTTGATGTGAATACATATTCAGTAAGTACAATGCTGTTGATGTGAATACATATGCAGTATGTGTACATATGCTGCTTGATGTGAATACATATTCAGTAAGTACAATGCTGTTGATGTGAATACATATAAGCAGTAAGTACATATGTAAGTACAATGCTGTGATGTGAATACATATTCAGTAAGTACAATGCTGTTGATGTGAATACATATGTGAATACATATTCAGTAAGTACAATGCTGTTGATGTGAATACATATTCAGTAAGCCAATGCTGTTGATGTGAATACATATTCAGTAAGTACAATGCTGTTGATGTGAATACATATTCAGTAAGTACAATGCTGTTGATGTGAATACATATTCAGTAAGTACAATGCTGTTGATGTGAATACATATTCAGTAAGTACAATGCTGTTGATGTGAATACATATTCAGTAAGCACAATGCTGTTGATGTGAATACATATTCAGTAAGCACAATGCTGTTGATGTGAATACATATTCAGTAAGTACAATGCTGTTGATGTGAATACATATTCAGTAAGTACAATGCTGTTGATGTGAATACATATTCAGTAAGTACAATGCTGTTGATGTGAATACATATTCAGTAAGTACAATGCTGTTGATGTGAATACATATTCAGTAAGTACAATGCTGTTGATGTGAATACATATTCAGTAAGCACAATGCTGTTGATGTGAATACATATTCAGTAAGTACAATGCTGTTGATGTAAGAATGTGAATACATATTCAGTAAGTACAGTAAGTACAATGCTGTTGATGTGAATACATATTCAGTAAGTACAATTCAGCTGTTGATGTGAATACATATTCAGTAAGTACATATGCTGTTGATGTGAATACATATTCAGTAAGTACAATGCTGTTGATGTGAACACATATTCAGTAACAATGTACAATGCTGTTGATGTGAATACATATTCAGTAAGTACAATGCTGTTGATGTGAATACATATGCAGTAAGTAGAATGCTGTTGATGTGAATACATATTCAGTAAGTACAATGCTGTTGATGTGAATACATATTCAGTAAGTACAATGCTGTTGATGTGAATACATATTCAGTAAGTACAATGCTGTTGATGTGAATATGTGAATACATATGCAGTAAGTACAATGCTGTTGATGTGAATACATATTCAGTAAGTACAATGCTGTTGATGTGAATACATATTCAGTAAATCCAGTACAATGCTGTTGATGTGAATACAATGCTGTGTTGATGTGAATACATATTCAGTAAGCACAATGCTGTTGATGTGAATACATATTCAGTAAGTACAATGCTGTTGATGAATACATAAGTACAATGCAGTAATACATATACAATGCTGTTGATGTGAATACATATTCAGTAAGTACAATGCTGTTGATGTGAATACATATGCAGTAAGTACAATGCTGTTGATGTGAATACATATTCAGTAAGTACAATGCTGTTGATGTGAATACATATTCAGTAAGTACAATGCTGTTGATGTGAATACATATTCAGTAAGTACAATGCTGTTGATGTGAATACATATTCAGTAAGTACAATGCTGTTGATGTGAATACAATGTAAGCACAATGCTGTTGATGTGAATACATATTCAGTAAGCACAATGCTGTTGATGTGAATACATATTCAGTAAGCACAATGCTGTTGATGTGAATACATATTCAGTAAGCACAATGCTGTTGATGTGAATACATATTCAGTAAGTACAATGCTGTTGTGACTACATATGCAGTAAGTACAATGCTGTTGATGTGAATACATATTCAGTAAGTACAATGCTGTTGATGTGAATACATATTCAGTAAGTACAATGCTGTTGATGTGAATACATATTCAGTAAGTACAATGCTGTTGATGTGAATACATATTCAGTAAGTACAATGCTGTTGATGTGAATACATATTCAGTAAGTACAATGCTGTTGATGTGAATACATATTCAGTAAGCACAATGCTGTTGATGTGAATACATATTCAGTAAGTACAATGCTGTTGTGAATACATATGCAGTAAGTACAATGCTGTTGATGTGAATACATATTCAGTAAGTACAATGCTGTTGATGTGAATACATATTCAGTTGATGTGAATACATATGCAGTAAGTACAATGCTGTTGATGTGAATACATAGTAAGCACAATGCTAATGTAATACAATGCTGTTGATGTGAATACATATGCAGTAAGTACAATGCTGTTGATGTGAATACATATTCAGTAAGGTACAATGCTGTTGATGTGAATACATATTCAGTAAGTACAATGCTGTTGATGTGAATACATATTCAGTAAGTACAATGCTGTTGATGTGAATACATATTCAGTAAGTACAATGCTGTTGATGTGAATACATATGCAGTAAGTACAATGCTGTTGATGTGAATACATATTCAGTAAGTACAATGCTGTTGATGTGAATACATATTCAGTAAGTACAATGCTGTTGATGTGAATACATATTCAGTAAGTAGTAAATACATATTCAGTAAGCACAATGCTGTTGATGTGAATACATATTCAGTAAGCACAATGCTGTTGATGTGAATACATATTCAGTAAGCACAATGCTGTTGATGTGAATACATAGTTGTTGATGTGAATACATATTCAGTAAGCACAATGCTGTTGATGTGAATACATATTCAGTAAGTACAATGCTGTATGTGAATACAATAAGCTGCTGTTGATGTGAATACATATTCAGTAAGCACAATGCTGTTGATGTGAATACATATTCAGTAAGCACAATGCTGTTGATGTGAATACATATTCAGTAAGTACAATGCTGTTGTGAATACATATGCAGTAAGTACAATGCTGTTGATGTGAATACATATTCAGTAGGTACAATGCTGTTGATGTGAATACATATTCAGTAAGTACAATGCTGTTGATGTGAATACATATTCAGTAAGTACAATGTGAATACATATTCAGTAAGTGATGTGAATACATATGCAGTAAGTACAATGCTGTTGATGTGAATACATATTCAGTAAGTACAATGCTGTTGATGTGAATACATATTCAGTAAGTACAATGCTGTTGATGTGAATACATATTCAGTAAGTACAATGCTGTTGATGTGAATACATATTCAGTAAGTACAATGCTGTTGATGTGAATACATATTCAGTAAGTACAATGCTGTTGATGTGAATACATATGCAGTAAGTACAATGCTGTTGATGTGAATACATATTCAGTAAGTACAATGCTGTTGATGTGAATACATATTCAGTAAGTACAATGCTGTTGATGTGAATACATATTCAGTAAGTACAATGCTGTTGATGTGAATACATATTCAGTAAGCACAATGCTGTTGATGTGAATACATATTCAGTAAGCACAATGCTGTTGATGTGAATACATATTCAGTAAGCACAATGCTGTTGATGTGAATACATATGTAAGCACAATGCTGTTGATTGATGTGAATACAATCAGTAAGCATGTGAATACAATGCAGTAAGTGCTGATGTGAATACATATTCAGTAAGTACACATATTCAGTAAGATGCTGTTGATGTGAATACATATTCAGTAAGTACAATGCTGTTGATGTGAATACATATTCAGTAAGTACAATGCTGTTGATGTGAATACATATTCAGTAAGCACAATGCTGTTGATGTGAATACATATTCAGTAAGTACAATGCTGTATGTGAATACAATGCAGTGTTGATGTGAATACATATTCAGTAAGTACAATGCTGTTGATGTGAATACATATTCAGTAAGTACAATGCTGTTGATGTGAATACATATTCAGTAAGTACAATGCTGTTGATGTGAATACATATCAGTAAGTACATACACATATTCAGTAAGTACAATGCTGTTGATGTGAATACATATTCAGTAAGTACAAGTAAGCTGTTGATGTGAATACACAGTAAGTACAATGCTAAGTACTACATATTCAGTAAGTACAATGTGAATACATATTCAGTAATACTGTTGATGTGAATACATATTCAGTAAGTACAATGCTGTTGATGTGAATACATATTCAGTAAGTACAATGCTGTTGATGTGAATACATATTCAGTAAGTACAATGCTGTTGATGTGAATACATATTCAGTAAGTACAATGCTGTTGATGTGAATACATATTCAGTAAATGCTGTTGATGTGAATACAATTCAGTAAGCACAATGCTGTTGATGTGAATACATATTCAGTAAGCACAATGCTGTTGATGTGAATACATATTCAGTAAGTACAATGCTGTTGATGTGAATACATATTCAGTAAGTACAATGCTGTTGAAATACATATCAGTAAGTACAATGCTGTTGATGTGAATACATATTCAGTAGGTACAATGCTGTTGATGTGAATACATATTCAGTAAGTACAATGCTGTTGATGTGAATACATATTCAGTAAGTACAATGCTGTTGATGTGAATACATATTCAGTAAGTGCTGTTGACAATGCTGTTGATGTGAATACATATTCAGTAAGTACAATGCTGTTGATGTGAATACATATTCAGTAAGTACAATGCTGTTGATGTGAATACATATGCAGTAAGTACAATGATACATATTCAGTAAGTAAATATGTGAATACATATTCAGTAAGCACAATGCTGTTGATGTGAATACATATTCAGTAAGTACAATGCTGTTGATGTGAATACATATTGCAGTAATACATATTCAGTACAATGCTGTTGATGTGAATACATATTCAGTAAGTACAATGCTGTTGATGTGAATACATATTCAGTAAGTGCTGTTGATGTGAATACATATTCAGTAAGTACAATGCTGTTGATGTGAATACATATTCAGTAAGCACAATGCTGTTGATGTGAATACATATATTCAGTAAGCACAATGCTGTTGATGTGAATACATATTCAGTAAGCACAATGCTGTTGATGTGAATACATATTCAGTAAGCACTGTTGAATATTCAGTAAGCTGTTGATGTGAATACATATTCAGTAAGTACAATGCTGTTGATGTGAATACATATTCAGTAAGTACAATGCTGTTGATGTGATGTGAATACATATTCAGTAAGTACAATGCTGTTGATGTGAATACATATTCAGTAAGGCTGTTGATGTGAATACAATGTAAGCTGTGTGATGTGAATACATATTCAGTAAGTACAATGCTGTTGATGTGAATACATATTCAGTAAGTACAATGCTGTTGATGTGAATACAATGCTGTTGATGTGAATACATATGCAGTAAGTACAATGCTGTTGAATACATATTCAGTAAGTACAATACATATTCAGTAAGTACAATGCTGTTGATGTGAATACATATTAAGTACACATATTCAGTAAGTGCTGTTGATGTGAATACATATTCAGTAAGTACAATGCTGTTGATGTGAATACATATTCAGTATGTGAATACATATGCAGTACAATGCTGTTGATGTGAATACATATTCAGTAAGTACAATGCTGTTGATGTGAATACATATTCAGTAAGTACAATGCTGTTGATGTGAATACATATGCAGTAAGTACAATGCTGTTGATGTGAATACATATTCAGTAAGTACAATGCTGTTGATGTGAATACATATTCTGTTGATGTGAATACATATTCAGTACAATGCTGTTGATGTGAATACATATTCAGTAAGTACAATGCTGTTGATGTGAATACATATTCAGTAAGTACAATGCTGTTGATGTGAATACATATTCAGTGTGAATACATATTCAGTACAATGCTGTTGATGTGACTACATATTCAGTAAGTACAATGCTGTTGATGTGAATACATATGCAGTAAGTACGATGCTGTTGATGTGAATACATATTCAGTAAGCACAATGCTGTTGATGTGAATACATATTCAGTAAGTACAATGCTGTTGATGTGAATACATATTCAGTAAGCACAATGCTGTTGATGTGAATACATATTCAGTAAGCACAATGCTGTTGATGTGAATACATATTCAGTAAGCACAATGCTGTTGATGTGAATACATATTCAGTAAGCACAATGCTGTTGATGTGAATACATATTCAGTAAGCACAATGCTGTTGATGTGAATACATATTCAGTAAGTACAATGCTGTTGATGTGAAGACATATTCAGTAAGCACAATGCTGTTGATGTGAATACATATTCAGTAAGCACAATGCTGTTGATGTGAATACATATTCAGTAAGTACAATGCTGTTGTGACTACATATGCAGTAAGTACAATGCTGTTGATGTGAATACATATTCAGTAGGTACAATGCTGTTGATGTGAATACATATTCAGTAAGTACAATGCTGTTGATGTGAATACATATTCAGTAAGTACAATGCTGTTGATGTGAATACATATTCAGTAAGTACAATGCTGTTGTGAATACATATGCAGTAAGTACAATGCTGTAGATGTGAATACATATTCAGTAAGTACAATGCTGTTGATGTGAATACATATGCAGTAAGTACCATGCTGTTGATGTGAATACATATTCAGTACGTACAATGCTGTTGATGTGAATACATATGCAGTAAGTACCATGCTGTTGATGTGAATACATATTCAGTAAGTACAATGCTGTTGATGTGAATACATATGCAGTAAGTACCATGCTGTTGATGTGAATACATATTCAGTAAGTACAATGCTGTTGATGTGAATACATATGCAGTAAGTAGAATGCTGTTGATGTGAATACATATTCAGTAGGTACAATGCTGTTGATGTGAATACATATTCAGTAAGTACAATGCTGTTGATGTGAATACCTATTCAGTAAGCACAATGCTGTTGATGTGAATACATATTCAGTAAGCACAATGCTGTTGATGTGAATAAATATTCAGTAAGCACAATGCTGTTGATGTGAATACATATTCAGTAAGTACAATGCTGTTGATGAGAATACATATTCAGTAAGTACAATGCTGTTGATGTGAATACATATTCAGTAAGCACAATGCTGTTGATGTGAATACATATTCAGTAAGCACAATGCTGTTGATGTGAATACATATTCAGTAAGTACAATGCTGTTGATGTGAATACATATTCAGTAAGCACAATGCTGTTGATGTGAATACATATTCAGTAAGTACAATGCTGTTGATGTGAATACATATGCAGTAAGTACCATGCTGTTGATGTGAATACATATTCAGTAAGTACAATGCTGTTGATGTGAACACATATTCAGTAAGTACAATGCTGTTGATGTGAATACATATTCAGTAAGTACAATGCTGTTGATGTGAATACATATGCAGTAAGTAGAATGCTGTTGATGTGAATACATATTCAGTAGGTACAATGCTGTTGATGTGAATACATATTCAGTAAGTACAATGCTGTTGATGTGAATACCTATTCAGTAAGCACAATGCTGTTGATGTGAATACATATTCAGTAAGCACAATGCTGTTGATGTGAATACATATTCAGTAAGCACAATGCTGTTGATGTGAATACATATTCAGTAAGTACAATGCTGTTGATGACAATACATATTCAGTAAGTACAATGCTGTTGATGTGAATACATATTCAGTAAGCACAATGCTGTTGATGTGAATACATATTCAGTAAGCACAATGCTGTTGATGTGAATACCTATTCAGTAAGCACAATGCTGTTGATGTGAATACATATTCAGTAAGTACAATGCTGTTGATGAGAATACATATTCAGTAAGCACAATGCTGTTGATGTGAATACATATGCAGTGAGCCACTTTATTCATAACAGTACTGCAGGGCACTTCCAATATTCTTTCTAAATGGCATTCATAAGTCTATGTACAAGGTGTATGTGTGTATGAACCCTTCACCCACCTTTCCACTCCTCTCACATCCCTGAATGTGGCTTGAAGACAACAAGGCTTCATGTTTTCCTTAAATGCTGGGATTAGTGCCTCCAGCATCATTTGATTAGACAAGGCATGGCCTTGATTGCACCCAGTCCTATTTGTTTCCTGGCCCTAGGAGGTAATCAGCCCGTTATGTGTCTCCTCCTCCTCCTCCTACTGTATTTTTCAGGTGTTCCTGTCTCACGCAGGAGAATGTGCCTTGGCCCAGTCTTCCATTGGCTTGGCTCCCTGTCTCCCTCCCCCATCACTGCTGAATGAAATCCTATTAAATGATCCTTCACTCTCTCATAGTTGCTTTGTTTTTCTGTTTAAAGAGACCCTGGCTGTGTGTGGTGCTGAGGAGAAGAGAGGAGGAGAGGAAAGTGGATTATGAGTCACTCACTGCCAAACAGGGGGAGTAGGGGGTAGGAGGGAGGAGAGAGAGTGGGGATGGGTGTTTGCGTGAGGCACTGATGCATGGCATGGCACCACCAACACACGTTCATTTCTACGCACAAACCTAATCACAAATGTATGCATGCACATATGCATAAGCACACATAAATACACACAAAAAACACATGCTTGTATAGAGACACACAAATAGTCACGCACGCGCACACACACACACACACACACACACACACACACACACACACACACACACACACACACACACACACACACACACACACCCACATACACACACAGGCACACTTGGACGAATTGTAAATACAAATTGCTGGGTGCAATGCCGTAAAACTACAGCCGGCCCTCCAGTAATGAAAATTGCAGTGTAGCCGTTGGCTATGGCTCTACCAAATCAGAACGCTACAAGTGATGCTGCCAATAGTGCCTGGTTGGCCTGGTGTAGGTTTGTATGTCTATGGGAGCTCAACTGCAGCTTTACTGATATGATGCACAATCATTGAACTAGCCCAATCAGCATGTCTCTGTACCTAACATACAGTTCCATTGTCTAGGGACTAGGCCCCCCAATGACCTTTAACAGACAGCAGCCATACTCCCTCCTTTTGTACACATGTTTTATTCATCCAACAGGTGATTTCTCCTCTAGGTGGTCAGTGGCTGATTACCAGCTTCTATTTACTGTAATTTACTCTAAACACTATGAGGCCAGTCCCAGAGGCAGATGAATCCTAATCAATCCTAATCCTTTCTCAGAGACTACTTCCAAGCCACCGGTCTGCAAATCAAATCAAATGTTATTCGTCACATACACAGTTTACAGCAGGTATAAAAGGTGCAGCGAAATGGTTGTGTGATAGCAACATTCTAGTACAATAATCAATATTAAGATTTAAAAAAATAATAATAATAAGTAGTAGAAGAGGTAGTATAGTAGTATCCTGGTATATACACAGTAGGATATACAGCATAGATAATGAATGTGCTATGTCAAGAATGACTGTATTTACAAATACATTGTGGGTAGTATATTCAAATCAAATCAAATATTATTTGTCACATGCACCGAATACAACAGGTGTAGTAGACATTACCGCCAAACGCTTACTTTACAAGCCTTTAACCAACAATGCAGTTTTTTTTAAAAGTACCAATTAAAAAATAAATAATAGTAAACTAAAATAAGCATTTAAAAAAAACAAGGCTATTTACAGGGGGTACCGGTACAGAATCAATGTGCGGAGGTAAAGGTTAGTCAAGGTAAATTGAGGTATTATGTACATGTAGGTAGGGATGAAGTGACTATGCATAGATAATAAATAATAAACAGCGAGTAGCAGCAGCGTAAAAAGGGTGCCAATACAAATAGTCCCGGTAACCGTTCAATTAACTGTTTAGCAGTCTAATGGCTTGAGGATAGAAGCTGTTTTGGAGCCTTTTGGAGCTAGACTTGGTGCTCTGGTACCACTGGCCGCGCGGTAGCAGAGAGAACAATCTATGACTAGGGTGGCTGGAGTCTTTGACAATTTTTAGGGCCTTCCTCTGACACCGCCTGCTATAAATGTCCTGGAGCGCAGGAAGCTTGGCCCCAGTGATGTACTGGACCATACGCATTATCCTCTGTAGCACCTTGCCGTCGGATGCCGAGCAGTTGCCATACCAAGCGGTGATGCAACCAGTCAGGATGCTCTCAATAGTGCAGCTGTAGAACTTTTTGAGGATCTGAGGACCCATGCCAAATCTTTTCAGTCTCCTGAGGGGGAGCGGGCGTTGTCGTGTCCTCTTCACGACTGTCTTGGTGTGTTTGGACCATGATAGTTTGCTAGTGATGTGGACGCCAAGGAACTTGAAGCTCTCAACCCGCTCCACTACAGCCCGTTATTGTGAATGGGGGCGTGCTCGGCCCCCCCTTTTCCTGTAGTCCACAATCAGCTATTTTGTCTTGCTCACATTGAGGGAAAGGTTGTTGTCCTGGTACCACACTGTCAGGTCTCATCATTGTCGGGGATCAGGCATACCACCGTTTGTGTCGTCGGCAGACTTAATGATGGTGTTGCAGTTGTGGGTGAACATGGAGAACAGGAGGGTCTAAGCATGTATCCCTGAGGGGCCCTGTGATGAGGATCAGCACGGCAGATGTGTTTTTGCCTACCATCACCACCTTGGGTGGCCCATCAGGAAGTCCAGGATCCAGTTGCAGAGGGAAGTGTTTAGTCGCAGGGTCCTTAGCTTAGTGATACGCTTTGAGGACACTATGGTGTTATGCTGTAGTCAACAAACACCATTCTGAGCTTCTACTCAACAAACACCATTCTGACATAGGTAATGCTTTTGTCCAGGTGGGAAAGGGCAGTATAGAGTGCAATGGAGATTGCGTCATCTGTGGAACTGTTGGGGTGGTATACAAATTATAGTGGGTCTAGGGTTTCTGGGATGATGGTGTTGATGTGAGCCATGACCAGCCTTTTAAAGCACTTCATGGCTACAGACCTCAGTGCTACGGGGCAGTAGTCAGGTTACTTTGACTTTCTTGGGCACATAGACTATGGTGGTCTGCTTGAAACATGTCGTTATTACAGACTCGGTCAGGGAGAGGTTGAAAATGTCAGTGAAGACACTTGCCAGTTGGTTGACGCATTCTCTGAGTACGTGTCCTGGTAATCCGTCTGGCCCTACGGCCTTGTGAATGTTGATTTGCTTATAGGTCTTACTCACATCGGCTACGGAGAGCATGATCACACAGTCGCCCGGAACAGCTGTTGCTCTCATTCACGGTTCAGTGTTACTTGCCTCGAAGCGAGCATAGAAGTCATTTAGCTCATCTGGTAGGTTACGTCACTGGGCAGCTCGAGCCTGGGTTTCCCTTTGTAATAGTTTGCAAGTCCTGCCACATCTCACGAGCGTCAGAGCCGGTGTAGTAGGATTCAATATCAGTCCTGTATTGGTTGCGCAGTTAAATAAATAGCATAGAACAGCAGCGTGGACTGTGTGTTTGTGTGTATATGTGTGCTTGTGTGTGTTTGTTTATGGATGATTGTGTGCATGTGTGATTGTGTGTAAGGGTTGGATGTGTGGAGAATCAGTGCAAATAGTCTCTAAGGTGCACACTGTACAGTATTTACAGTTGCTAATTGACTCACAATGCATTCACCATTAAGGGCTCACCAAGTACCAGGCACCCAATTTCCCAGGCTTGCTGGATAGTTAGCAGTGTCATTAGGCTAGGTCTCTCCCAGATCGTTCTCCAATCTCCTGCCTAGCGGGGAGCCTCGTCGGGATAATTCCAGGGCATCATCAGGATTGTTTTCACAACATTGATCAGATTAGTGCTCAGTGGGAGCCTCTTGCTCAGGCACACAGGGCTAAAATAGACCCCCTCCAACCTGTCCCTCCACCTCGCCCCTACACTTTGACAAGCAAAGTTAACTTGAAATGAGCATATTTGCAAGTTGTTTTTTGAAGAACAGACACAAAAGTCTCTGACTGACATCAATGCTGAATTTCACCCCTCTATTTCTCCCTCTCTACCTTCCTCTTGCTGCCTCTCTATTCTCACCCCTCCTTCTCTCCCCCTTCTCGTTCTCCTCCATGCTGTATGTCTGCTGTCTCCTTCAGAGTGCTGATTTGCATCTGAAACAACTTTGGATCGATTCTCTGTTCTCTCCATCACACACGAGAGGCATCTGGCCGAAATAACAGTGGTGTGGCGTGTTTGTATAGACCAGTCTCTCTACGTGTCCAGAGTACTCAAGAAACTCAATGCACAACCATCATTTAGGTCTGTGCAGAAAAAACAGTGAGGATGAGTACACTGGAGAGCCATGACATGGTTTTATACAGTATCCCTTGCATGGAGAATCCAATGTGCCATTTCATATGTTCTTAAAACATAATCTTCAGCAAAAAGCAAATCAGATGTCAAAATGTAAAATGTCAAAAATGCATTGAAGTGTCTCATATAATCTTGTGCATAGTCAATTGACGCATGCAGGGTATTTAAGATGTTATATTTGCGGTGGGTTGAGGTCTTAGGTGTGTAGAGAGACTTCAGCGTCCACTCTAGATGACATCATCACATGTTGTCCCCTGTCTGTCCCCCGTCTGTCCCTGCGGCATGTTGTGAGTGTTCTCATGTCTGTTCTAGCCAGGCCAGGCCGAGCCATGGCTCCTCCAAAGCTGCCTGCCTCATTACCGTAATGAACTTTTTAATTACTTTCACCCACTCTGAGAAAAAACGGCAGCCATTAAGAGGATGTAATTGCCTTTTATATCATTTACTTAGCCCAGGCCACTAACCGGCACCCATTAAGAGGATGTAATTGCCTTTTATATCATTTACTTAGCCCAGGCCACTAACCGGCACCCATTAAGAGGATGTAATTGCCTTTTATATCATTTACTTAGCCCAGGCCACTAACCGGCAGCCATTAAGAGGATGTAATTGCCTTTTATATCATTTACTTAGCCCAGGCCACTAACCGGCACCCATTAAGAGGATGTAATTGCCTTTTATATCATTTACTTAGCCCAGGCCACTAACCGGCACCCATTAAGAGGATGTAATTGCCTTTTATATCATTTACTTAGCCCAGGCCACTAACCGGCACCCATTAAGAGGATGTAATTGCCTTTTATATCATTTACTTAGCCCAGGCCACTAACCGGCACCCATTAAGAGGATGTAATTGCCTTTTATATCATTTACTTTAGCCCAGGCCACTAACCGGCAGCCATTAAGAGGATGTAATTGCCTTTTATATCATTTACTTAGCCCAGGCCACTAACCGGCAGCCATTAAGAGGATGTAATTGCCTTTTATATAATTTACTTAGCCCAGGCCACTAACCGGCAGCCATTAAGAGGATGTAATTGCCTTTTATATCATTTACTTAGCCCAGGCCACTAACCGGCACCCATTAAGAGGATGTAATTGCCTTTTATATCATTTACTTAGCCCAGGCCACTAACCGGCACCCATTAAGAGGATGTAATTGCCTTTTATATCATTTACTTAGCCCAGGCCACTAACCGGCACCCATTAAGAGGATGTAATTGCCTTTTATATCATTTACTTAGCCCAGGCCACTAACCGGCAGCCATTAAGAGGATGTAATTGCCTTTTATATCATTTACTTAGCCCAGGCCACTAACCGGCAGCCCATTAAGAGGATGTAATTGCCTTTTATATCATTTACTTAGCCCAGGCCACTAACCGGCAGCCATTAAGAGGATGTAATTGCCTTTTATATCATTTACTTAGCCCAGGCCACTAACCGGCAGCCATTAAGAGGATGTAATTGCCTTTTATATCATTTACTTAGCCCAGGCCACTAACCGGCAGCCATTAAGAGGATGTAATTGCCTTTTATATCATTTACTTAGCCCAGGCCACTAACCGGCACCCATTAAGAGGATGTAATTGCCTTTAATATCATTTACTTAGCCCAGGCCACTAACCGGCAGCCATTAAGAGGATGTAATTGCCTTTATATCATTTACTTAGCCCAGGCCACTAACCGGCAGCCATTAAGAGGATGTAATTGCCTTTTATATCATTTACTTAGCCCAGGCCACTAACCGGCACCCATTAAGAGGATGTAATTGCCTTTTATATGATTTACTTAGCCCAGGCCACTAACCGGCACCCATTAAGAGGATGTAATTGCCTTTTATATCATTTACTTAGCCCAGGCCACTAACCGGCAGCCATTAAGAGGATGTAATTGCCTTTATATCATTTACTTAGCCCAGGCCACTAACCGGCAGCCATTAAGAGGATGTAATTGCCTTTTATATCATTTACTTAGCCCAGGCCACTAAAGAGGATGTAATTGCCTTTTATATCATTTACCGGCAGCCATTAAGAGGATGTAATTGCCTTTTATATCATTTACTTAGCCCAGGCCACTAACCGGCACCCATTAAGAGGATGTAATTGCCTTTTATATCATTTACTTAGCCCAGGCCACTAACCGGCACCCATTAAGAGGATGTAATTGCCTTTTATATCATTTACTTAGCCCAGGCCACTAACCGGCAGCCATTAAGAGGATGTAATTGCCTTTTATATCATTTACTTAGCCCAGGCCACTAACCGGCAGCCATTAAGAGGATGTAATTGCCTTTTATATCATTTACTTAGCCCAGGCCACTAACCGGCAGCCATTAAGAGGATGTAATTGCCTTTTATATCATTTACTTAGCCCAGGCCACTAACCGGCACCCATTAAGAGGATGTAATTGCCTTTTATATCATTTACTTAGCCCAGGCCACTAACCGGCAGCCATTAAGAGGATGTAATTGCCTTTTATATCATTTACTTAGCCCAGGCCACTAACCGGCAGCCATTAAGAGGATGTAATTGCCTTTTATATCATTTACTTAGCCCAGGCCACTAACCGGCACCCATTAAGAGGATGTAATTGCCTTTTATATCATTTACTTAGCCCAGGCCACTAACCGGCAGCCATTAAGAGGATGTAATTGCCTTTTATATCATTTACTTAGCCCAGGCCACTAACCGGCAGCCATTAAGAGGATGTAATTGCCTTTTATATCATTTACTTAGTCCAGGCCACTAACCGGCACCCATTAAGAGGATGTAATTGCCTTTTATATGATTTACTTAGCCCAGGCCACTAACCGGCAGCCATTAAGAGGATGTAATTGCCTTTTATATCATTTACTTAGCCCAGGCCACTAACCGGCAGCCATTAAGAGGATGTAATTGCCTTTTATATGATTTACTTAGCCCAGGCCACTAACCGGCAGCCATTAAGAGGATGTAATTGCCTTTTATATCATTTACTTAGCCCAGGCCACTAACCGGCAGCCATTAAGAGGATGTAATTGCCTTTTATATCATTTACTTAGCCCAGGCCACTAACCGGCAGCCATTAAGAGGATGTAATTGCCTTTTATATCATTTACTTAGCCCAGGCCACTTACCGGCACCCATTAAGAGGATGTAATTGCCTTTTATATCATTTACTTAGCCCAGGCCACTAACCGGCAGCCATTAAGAGGATGTAATTGCCTTTTATATCATTTACTTAGCCCAGGCCACTAACCGGCAGCCATTAAGAGGATGTAATTTCCTTTTATATCATTTACTTAGCCCAGGCCACTAACCGGCAGCCATTAAGAGGATGTAATTGCCTTTTATATCATTTACTTAGCCCAGGCCACTAACCGGCAGCCATTTTCCATCTCAATAAACTCTGTATCTTTCAAGCAGTTGATCGCGTTCCCTTTTTCTTCACATTCACACACAGCTAAAGTAGTTGTCCGACGAAGGGAGTTGGACTGAATATTGGGCCTATGACCGTCTTTAAGTTCTAGGCTGGAGATATTACTCGCTGGCTGGCCTATTTGGATTGTCGTGGACTATTTGCAAATGTAACTGACTTGCATTTATTTGTAATTGCCGCAAACAAATTTCAAATGGTATAAAAGTAACTTGTATCAAAATTAATAAAAGTTATTTTCAATCTGCTCCTTATTTTTATAAACCCACTGGTATTTAAAACTTAACAATGTAATTTCGAATCCATTAATGCATAAGTGTTTCATTACATTGCTAATATATAGTTTTGTTACCTTAATATTCATATTTAATTGTACATAGTTATTATAGGGCTTGTTTGTTCTCTATTAAACACAGTTATAGTCACTGCTCTGTAATAATGCATATAAATGAAACGGCTTGTAAATTACTTTTTGTAATTGCTTTTACAAACTCTAAATTAGTATTTTATAACTTGCCTTATTGGCTTATTTCCATAATCATTAGTAGCCATGAACAAGAAGTAGTCCCAACCCATAGACGATTGAGATTACAACCATAAACTCATACACAGGGATGGAGAATTAAAATGACATCTACTTCTTTTTTAAACATGTTTTATAATTATTTCACACAACCTGGCAAGTAGCCTTAGTAGTGAATAGAGACATATGGGGAGGATTTCATTCCTTCTCTATTTAGAGTTGCCAGACAGCATTAAACAGGGATCCAGTTGAAAGCACATTGTATTCACTCTCCTTAATTAACACTTATACCAGTGTAGATGTGAGGCAAGCTCGTTCTTGCCTCCGAATAATGGGGAGCATTTTCAGTGGTTGGGTTTGTGGACAACAATGCCTGTTTTTAATTCAAAGACAGGTGATATTTGGAAGGCTGCTGTTTTTGCCCCTGAAACCTAGAGCTGGGAGCATGAGAGGGAGGGGAGGTTTTGTCTGCATTGTTGCAGTAGTGTGAAAATAAATATATACATAAAAATATATATATATACTTATATATATATACAGTGCCTTGCGAAAGTATTCGGCCCCCTTGAACTTTGCGACCTTTTGCCACATTTCAGGCTTCAAACATAAAGATATAAAACTGTATTGTTTTGTGAAGAATCAACAACAAGTGGGACACAATCATGAAGTGGAACGACATTTATTGGATATTTCAAATGTTTTTAACAAAACAAAAACTGAAAAATTGGGCGTGCAAAATTATTCAGCCCCTTTACTTTCAGTGCAGCAAACTCTCTCCAGAAGTTCAGTGAGGATCTCTGAATGATCCAATGTTGACCTAAATGACTAATGATGATAAATACAATCCACCTGTGTGTAATCAAGTCTCCGTATAAATGCACCTGCACTGTGATAGTCTCAGAGGTCCGTTAAAAGCGCAGAGAGCATCATGAAGAACAAGGAACACACCAGGCAGGTCCGAGATACTGTTGTGAAGAAGTTTAAAGCCGGATTTGGATACAAAAAGATTTCCCAAGCTTTAAACATCCCAAGGAGCACTGTGCAAGCGATAATATTGAAATGGAAGGAGTATCAGACCACTGCAAATCTACCAAGACCTGGCCGTCCCTCTAAACTTTCAGCTCATACAAGGAGAAGACTGATCAGAGATGCAGCCAAGAGGCCCATGATCACTGCAGAGATCTACAGCTGAGGTGGGAGACTCTGTCCATAGGACAACAATCAGTCGTATATTGCACAAATCTGGCCTTTATGGAAGAGTGGCAAGAAGAAAGCCATTTCTTAAAGATATCCATGAAAAGTGTTGTTTAAAGTTTGCCACAAGCCACCTGGGAGACACACCAAACATGTGGAAGAAGGTGCTTTGGTCAGATGAAACCAAAATTGAACTTTTTGGCAACAATGCAAAACGTTATGTTTGGCGTAAAAGCAACACAGCGCATCACCCTGAACACACCATCCCCACTGTCAAACATGGTGGTGGCAGCATCATGGTTTGGGCCTGCTTTTCTTCAGCAGGGACAGGGAAGATGGTTAAAATTGATGGGAAGATGGATGGAGCCAAATACAGGACCATTCTGGAAGAAAACATGATGGAGTCTGCAAAAGACCTGAGACTGGGACGGAGATTTGTCTTCCAACAAGACAATGATCCAAAACATAAAGCAAAATCTACAATGGAATGGTTCAAAAATAAACATATCCAGGTGTTAGAATGGCCAAGTCAAAGTCCAGACCTGAATCCAATCGAGAATCTGTGGAAAGAACTGAAAACTGCTGTTCACAAATGATCTCCGTCCAACCTCACTGAGCTCGAGCTGTTTTGCAAGGAGGAATGGGAAAAAATGTCAGTCTCTCGATGTGCAAAACTGATAGAGACATACCCCAAGCGACTTACAGCTGTAATCGCAGCAAAAGGTGGCGCTACAAAGTATTAACTTAAGGGGGCTGAATAATTTTGCACGCCCAATTTTTCAGTTTTTGATTTGTTACAAAAGTTTGAAATATCCAATAAATGTCGTTCCACTTCATGATTGTGTCCCACTTGTTGTTAATTCTTCACAAAAAAATACAGTTTTATATCTTTATGTTTGAAGCCTGAAATGTGGCAAAAGGTCGCAAAGTTCAAGGGGGCCGAATACTTTCGCAAGGCACTGTATATATAATACATGTGTGTGTGTGTGTGTGTGTGTGTGTGTGTGTGTGTGTGTGTGTGTGTGTGTGTGTGTGTGTGTGTGTGTGTGTGTGTGTGTGTGTGTGTGTGTGTGTGTGTGTGTGTGTGTGTGTGTGTGTGAGAGAGAAACAGTGATGAAGCAAACACAAACCCCTGTGCTGTGGCTGAAAGACACAGTCATTCAATCATGTTTAATATGTGTAGCTTGCTAGAGAATACTGGGAATGTTGAATGGAGAGAGAGATTCATTTCTTCGACAACACATTCAAAACACATTTCATTCAAAACAAAGTGATTCCTTCTAATTTCCTTTACATTGTTTGCCTGCCCACATCCAGCTAGCCTCTTTTGACTGTGAGCACATCTCAACTGAAGCAAAAATTACAACTTGATGGAAGTGGCTCATTTACAGTGTGCAGTTCCTCATTTTGACCAACAGGTGTCCCTCTTTTTCTTCAGAAATCCATAGCAAAACAGTTTTGTGTGTGTGTGTGTGTGTGTGTGTGTGTGTGTGTGTGTGTGTGTGTGTGTGTGTGTGTGTGTGTGTGTGTGTGTGTGTGTGTGTGTGTGTGTGTGTGTGTGTGTGTGTGTGTGTGTGTGTGTGTGTGTGTGTGTGTGTGTGTGTGTGTGTGTGTGTGTGTGTGTGTGTGTGTGTGTGTGTGTGTGTGTGTGTGTGTGTGTGTGTGTGTGTGTGTGTGTGTGTGTGTGTGTGTGTGTGTGTGTGTGTGTGTGTGTGTGTGTGTGTCCGTAGCTAACTCCGAACTCCAAGCTAGTCCCCTCAGTCTTTCCATATCCTGGCCCCTCAATTCAAACGGGATGATTTGGGGGTTGTATTTTGATCTGCACATGACTAACTTTCTGGTGTGCTAGGACAATCTCATGTGCTTTTGTTTAAATCTACCCACTGATGCAAGGGCTTCTCATTTCCTTGGAAATTGCCAGCCAGGCCGAGAGCACAGGAGTATTATAGTGTTGGTGTGTAACATGGAGATTTTGGAAGGGACTTGAGCTGTATGTTGATGTGAGAAAGTGTGTGTGTATTCTCTCTCTGATGGTGATTGCTCCAACCCCTGTCTGGCCACCTCTAGACAGCCACACAGAGTGGTATTTATTGTAATGTATTCCATACGGATGGCTTTGACCCACAGGGAAGTAATGTGAGATTGAGCGCGCTGCCGTTTTATGACCGTCATTAACATTAACCCCAGAAAGCGAGAGTTGAAGGCGGAGGGTTAATCCCATGCTCTTTAATGGATCCCAGCATTCCCAGTAAATAACAGCCTATCTTGGGCCAGTCCATTGGGAAATACCAAATCCAAAACAATATAGCTGTGAAAATGGTTTGCCTGAAACAATGCACACAGACCAGGGTATTGAGATAGCTTTGTTATGCATGTATGGTTTCGTATGTGAAGTCCACTGTCGCTGTATGCTATATAATGCATTGTAAATATGTTAACGATAGGTCAGCTTGTTAGCCTGGCAGAAAGCAATACAGAACCAATCTCACTCTACCCCTGGGCAATGACTGTCATTGTCATGATTTTGTCATATGTTGACACTGTACGTGCTGGATAGGGGAGCACTGTTCAATCTAGACTCTGCTCTATTTCTGTCCCATTAAGTATTTACTTCAGTGGTGGCCCACCCTCCTCCTGTAGAGTGACAGGGTAGGCAGGCTTTTGCTCCAGCCCCTCTCTAATACACCTGCATCTACTACTCTTTAAGACCACGATGAGCTGAATCAGGTGTGTTAGAGCAGGGCTGAAACAAAAGCCTGCATATCCACTCCTGGAGGAGGGTTGGCCACTCCTGTTCTACTGTATTACAGCTTCATCTCCAGTATCGTGACATGCAGTGCACTACAGTACATTATATTGGCCTGGCTGAAAGGATGCCATGCGGGTTCCCCATCATCCCACAGACCCCTTCCATGATAAGAGCTCACTGGCGACTCCCCCCTGATGCAGTATTATAGACTGAGACATGAGTAAGGGCACCCAGCTCATTGGGAAGCTGCCTGGGACTGAGAAAGAGAGAGTTACAGCCTGTATAGGGCTGTTCTCCTCTACTCCCCACTGCCGGATCGTTTTTAAATTATGCTCACAGACAGACAGGGAGGGAGGCCCAACCAGGCAGTCCCAGTCACCATGCCCACCTGGTCCATGGAACCAGGATAGACAGGACAGGGGAAGAAGAGAGGGCTGGTTGCAGGGTGAAGGGTTGTGCATTCTCATTTCTCCACAGTGGATTTATGGAGGGAGGGGAGGGGGGTTATGTGGAACACTGCCACAGAGAATGGCTTCCAGTGTGGCTTTGGCAGAATCAGACTATGTGTCCTATACTCTCTCATGTTAGCTGGAGATTGTTTCTCTTCCCCTTCCTCTGCTATTCTCTTTCTCTCTCTACATCTCTCCAGTTCGACAATTTTCTAATTGCCTTCAATCACTCCTTTTTATGCCTTTTTCTATGATAGCTGTCTGTTACTATTGCATGAAAATCCACATTATAGAGCCAACATTCAAATCACATTCAAAATAGCAGACAGACACCTAGAATTAAGTAGGCTCATGATTCTTTCCCGGGTTGAAGAAGAGCTGCTCTAATATCGCCGTTTTTCCTAAAACGTAAAGTCCAGTAGCGAGGGAGATTTAGGATGTTGTGCTATAAGTGTCTCTCTGCAGAGCTAGCCTGGTAGTGTCATTGTTCAGGAATAGAGGGAGCTAGGGTGGAGAGAGAGAGAGAGAGAGAGAGAGGCACATCACGAAGCACAAAGCATATTACTGTAGGAGAGGCTTGCAGACAGCATCACAAAATTCACAGTACTCTTTTCTCTCATCTTTCTCTCTTCACCACTCTCTCTCTTCTCGTTCTGCCTTTCTCTCCTCTCTCTCTCTGTGTGTCCCCTCCTCTCTCTCTGTGTCCCCTCCTCTCTCTCTGTGTGTCCCTTCCTCTCTCTCTCTGCTTTCTTTTTCTCCTTCCACCTATTTCAAATGCACATACAGAACATGGCAGGGATAGGTGGACAGCCTTGCTACCAGGCACGTCTGTACTCACAAACTGAGAGCTCTCTCTCTCTCTCTCTCTCTCTCTCTCTCTCTCTCTCTCTCTCTCTCTCTCTCTCTCTCTCTCTCTCTCTCTCTCTCTCTCTCTCTCTCTCTCTCTCTCTCTCTCTCTCTCTCTCTCTCCTTCCTTCCCTCCTTCTCTCCCTCCCTCCCTCCCATCCTCTCTCATCTCTCTCTTTCCCTCGCAAAGGAAATTGAAATAATGATAATGTGTCCTTCTGACTGCATCAAAATATTGCCACTTCAAAAAAAAGCCGGGAGGCATGAAATGCAAATGGGAATGTGTAGCAGATGGATTGAGGTGCCTTCTTAAAGAGAGGAAGGGGAGGGGGGTGCAGCCTTTGGGGTGACAGTGGGGGATACTATGGGGGGACAGGGGTGGAATGGAGGGGTATGGGATTGGGTTTGTGTGAGAAGTCATTCGCAGGTTGTTTCTGTTTTCCCAACTCACATGTAATAATGGCTAGATTTATCATCGCTGATGTCGGGCTTTTTGTTTTGCCATCACACGAGTCTGAGTGGGCTCTCTCTCACACAGACACACACACACTTACTTTAAGGACATATCGGGGTCAGCCCGCGCCATATGGAGGCAGGCGCAATTAGTCGCTAACCAGCATGTTGTTTTGACTGCAGTTGTGTTACAGTTCAGTTCCAGTTGGGTAGCTAGCTGCCCCCCTACAGGGTGCCTCTGTCTGGACTCAGAGCCCGTCTGTGCAGGTGGACATGCGGCTGCGAAGTCACTCCTCCTACCCCATAAACCCTCTCTTCTTGTCCATCTCGCCAGCCCGATACAGACACTGGAGCAAATCGATCGGTTCTGCCAACTGAGTGGGTATGTGCCTGTCATTCAGAGCACTGGCTGTGTGTGTGTGTAGAGAGAGAGAGAGAGAGAGAGAGAGAGAGATGGAGATATAGAGTGGGAAAGAGGAATGGAGAAATAGAGAGGGAAAGAGGGATGGAGAAAGAGGGAAAGAGGGATGGAGAAATAGAGGGAAAGAGGGATGGAGAAATAGAGGGAAAGAGGGATGGAGAAAGAGAGGGAAAGAGGGACGGAGAAAGAGAGGGAAAGAGGGATGGAGAAATGGAGAGGGAAAGAGGGATGGAGAAATAGAGGGAAAGAGGGATGGAGAAAGAGAGGGAAAGAGGGACGGAGAAAGAGGAGAAATAGGGAAAGAGGGATGGAGAAAGAGAGGGGAAAGAGGGATGGAGAAAAGAGAGGGAAAGAGGGATGGAGAAAGAGAGGGAAAGAGGGATGGAAAATAGAGGGATGGAGAAATGGAGAAATAGAGGGAAAGAGGGATGGAGATGTAGAGAGGGAAAGAGGGAATGGAGAAATAGAGAGGGAAAGAGGGATGGAGAAATAGAGAGGGAAAGAGGGAATGGAGAAATAGAGAGGGAAAGAGGGATGGAGAAATAGAGAGGGAAAGAGGGATAGAGAAATAGAGAGGGAAAGAGGGATGGAGAAATAGAGAGGGAAAGAGGGATGGAGAAATAGAGAGGGAAAGAGGGATGGAGAAAGAGAGGGAAAGAGGGATGGAGAAATAGAGGGAAAGAGGGATGGAGAAATAGAGGGAAAGAGGGATGGAGAAAGAGAGGGAAAGAGGGACGGAGAAAGAGAGGGAAAGAGGGATGGAGAAAGAGAGGGAAAGAGGGATGGAGAAATAGAGAGGGAAAGAGGGATGGAGAAAGAGAGGGAAAGAGGGATGGAGAAATAGAGAGGGAAAGAGGGATGGAGATGTAGAGAGGGAAAGAGGGAATGGAGAAATAGAGAGGGAAAGAGGGATGGAGAAATAGAGAGGGAAAGAGGGAATGGAGAAATAGAGAGGGAAAGAGGGATGGAGAAATAGAGAGGGAAAGAGGGATAGAGAAATAGAGAGGGAAAGAGGGATGGAGAAATAGAGAGGGAAAGAGGGATGGAGAAATAGAGAGGGAAAGAGGGATGGAGAAATAGAGTGGGAAAGAGGGATGGAGAAATAGAGAGGGAAAGAGGGAATGGAGAAATAGAGAGGGAAAGAGGGAATGGAGAAATAGAAAAAGCTAGAAATGAGGGGAGGTTGTCTATGTATTGTGAGTGGGTTATGGATAGGATAGTCAGCCAGCAGCATTGTATCTTTTTGTCAGCCGGATATATATATATATATATATATATATATATATATATATATATATATATATATATATATATATATATTTATATATATTTATATATAGGAAAATGCCATGGCCTCCTCAGAACAATATAGCTCTATGTTTGTAAATGCCACCTGAGACTGGACGTGTAGAGGACCTCTAAACATTTCCATTTCCATGTCCATTCATAGTGTTTGCTTGGAAAAGATTGAGATATGTCTTCTCAAACAGGCACAATTCCCACCTGCTTACATTATTATAATACAGCCCATTGCGCCATGTATTAATATTCAATATATGACACTGCTTGATGAGACCCCAAATTAGGTAAATAGTGGCATATTTGAATTTGGGTGAGATGTGTGCTTGGAGTTGCATATAAACATTTGCAGATATTTAAATGTCTGTCTACATAGGATAATAAAGAAAGCATGGTCCTGCATTGCACAAAAGCCCACTACAAATACATTATGTTGAGTGAAATATTTGCTCAGAATTTCATATGCATTTGCAATCATTCCCATGACTATTTATTTGCATATGATACTGCTTTAAAGTGTGTTATTTGTATTAGGCTTTGGCATGGCACAGTGTGTAATTGTGAAGGTGTGTGACTGTGATATCGATGCAGAGGGTTTGATGTGGTTGTAAGTGTACAGTTAAACAGCAGTGCACCGTGAACCAGCGAAGCGTCAGAGGAGGGGTGTCATATATTAAATGGGAGGCAGCCAGAGACAAATTATGGCCATGTCTTTGTGTTGTTCTTGTCTCTCTCTCACACTCTTGGCATTATATATTTTCACAGCTCAGTGAATCCACCCCACACACTCTCTCTCTTCCTCTGTCTCTCCTCACTCACTGGTACGTGCTTGGTGCTCTCCCTCTCTCCCTCTGTTATTTGTTCTCCCTCTCTCTCTCTCTCTCTTGCTCACTCTCTCCTTTTCTCCCTCTCTCCCTCTGTTATTTTTTCTCCCTCTCTCTCTCTCTGTTGCTCTCTCTCTCCCTTTCTCCCTCTCTCTCTCTCTCTGTTGCTCTCTCTCTCCTTTTCTCCCTCTCGGGTCATGTTGTATTAGCTCTAGTAGATATAATAGGAGTGAAGGCGTGAGGTTGTTATTTGCATAGAAATAGCATGATGCCCCAGGCAGCATGGGAGAAGGACACAGAGATCATTTGTCTCAAATTTTAATGGAAACTTTTGCTGAGACAGAGATTTTTTCCCTCTCTCCCTCTCCTCCTCAACCCTTCATCCCTCCTCCCCTTCCTCCTCCACCCACATCTCTCCTTCTAGTCTCCACCCCTCCCCATACTCTCGTTTCCCTCTCTGTGAATTAGTGTGGCTCGATTTGAAATTAGATGACATCTCAAATCGCTGCGTGAACCACCACCTCTCACTAACATGTACATTTCAATTGACTTTTTTTATAGAGGCCGGTGTGGATGTGTGCTGTTGGAAATAGATGTTTCTGTAGCACTGATACCGGTTCATAGTGTGTCTCTGACACAGCCACAGTCAGGGCCAGTCAGACTTGACACATATTCACATGTATTGCATTCACAATATGAATAAACACACTGCAGCACTAACACTATCCCTCCACTCCCCCCTCTCTTCCTTCCTATTCGGCTGCCCTTGGTCGGGTTGGTGTGACTTTCACCACTGGGCTGCTTGGCACTGCATGGCGTGGTGCGGGGAGGGGATGGATGGCACCTGGTTGATACTGGGCTGGTGCTGGGTTGGTGCTGGGTGTTTGAGTTCCCGCACTGCTGATGTAGTTGGACAGGGCGTGTGGCGCAGCGCCAGGGAATATGTCAGCTCTACGTCTCTGACCCGCTGGCACAGACAGAGCCCACTGATGCTATCCAGCCCTGCTCCCTGCTACCACACACACACACACACACACACACACACACACACACACACACACACACACACACACACACACACACACACACACACACACACACACACACTGACGGCACAATGGGAACGAGAAAAGGAAAGGTGATCCATAAAAATGAGTGGGTGTGTCGAAAGCGCTCTGCTATACGTTTGTCTTCCTTTTCTTACCACGCAACATCGATACATTGAGCTATCATACCGCGAGATTATGGACTTGTGTTTTGAAGCCGGAGGATGAGCCTGAGTTGTATTTCACTCTTAGTTTTCCACAAACAATTATACATTTTCAGTTATAAAACTGAAGATAGTTCATTTTGTACTGATGATGGGTGTACTGTTGCTTCCAGTGTTGAATGCGTGTTCTTATAGTGACTGTCACCTTGATATTGGCTACTAGGTATCTACTTCCAATGCCGTTGCTGGACAGTAGTGCTTGTCAAGCAGGAGCGAAGGGCACTGTGTCCCTGTGTTGTTGCCGATCATGCCGTCCCCATTGAGTGTATGTATGTATCAAGGTCACATCTACATGGTTATCAATATTAGTTTATTGCGTAGGCTGCTATCATAGTTGAATCAAAATAATGGGAGGAAAAAAACACCACCAAAACATTGAGCGGCAATAAATCTGCCCAATTAGCTGATTCGCTTTCCATACACCCAGTCCTTTCCATACACCCAGTCCTTTCCATACACCCAGTCCTTTCCATACACCCAGTCCTTTCCATACACCCAGTCCTTTCCATACACCCACTCCTTTCCATACACCCACTCCTTTCCATACACCCACTCCTTTCCATACACCCACTCCTTTCCATACACCCAGTCCTTTCCATACACCCACTCCTTTCCATACACCCACTCCTTTCCATACACTCACTCCTTTCCATACACCCACTCCTTTCCATACACCCACTCCTTTCCATACACCCACTCCTTTCCATACACCCACTCCTTTCCATACACCCACTCCTTTCCATACACCCACTCCTTTCCATACACCCACTCCTTTCCATACACCCACTCCTTTCCATACACTCACTCCTTTCCATACACCCACTCCTTTCCATACACCCACTCCTTTCCATACACCCACTCCTTTCCATACACCCACTCCTTTCCATACACCCACTCCTTTCCATACACTCACTCCTTTCCATACACCCACTCCATTTTTCCATACACCCACTCCTTTCCATACACTCACTCCTTTCCATACACCCAGTCCTTTCCATACACCCACTCCTTTCCATACACCCACTCCTTTCCATACACTCACTCCTTTCCATACACCCACTCCTTTCCATACACCCACTCCTTTCCATACACCCACTCCTTTCCATACACCCACTCCTTTCCATACACTCACTCCTTTCCATACACTCCTTTTCCATACACACTTTCCATACACCCACTCCTTTCCATACACCCACTCCTTTCCATACACTCACTCCTTTCCATACACCCACTCCTTTCCATACACTCACTCCTTTCCATACACCCACTCCTTTCCATACACCCACTCCTTTCCATACACCCACTCCTTTCCATACACCCACTCACCCATATTCCGTGCACCATATTGGGCTGCAGCTCCTCATACAATAGGAGAGCGGTGGTGGAAAAGTACCCAATTGTCATACTTGAGTAAAAGTAAAGATACCTTTTGTCACGCCCTGACCTTAGAGATCCTTTTAATGTCTCTATTTTGGTTGGTCAGGGCGTGAGTTAGGGTGGGTATTCTATGTTCTATGTTGTGTAGTTCTATGTTTTGGCCGGGTAGGGTTCTCAATCAGAGACAGCTGTCTGTCATTGTCTCTGATTGAGAACCATACTTAGGCTGCCCTTTTTCCCACCTGTGGTTGTGGGAAGTTGACTTTGTTTATGGCACATAGCCTTTAGCTTCACAGTTAGTTTTGTAGTGTTTATTGTTTTGTTCGGCGTCTTTTCTAAATGAAAGAATATGTACTCTCACCACGCTGCACCTTGTTCCAGTTCATTCAACGGCCGTGACAGAACTTCCCACCACAAACGGACCAAGCAGCGTGGTAAGGAGGACCAGCGTGTTCAGGAGGACTGGACATGGGAGGACATCCTAAATGGCAAAGGATCCTGGAATCCTGGAGATGGGAGGAGATCCTGGCGGTAAAGGCCTGTCTGCGGTGGGAGCAGCTGGAAGCAGAGAGGAAGGTGGAGGCAGCGAGAAAGCGGGCCCAGGTTTACACAGGGTCACGGCTGACACTAAAGACCGGGAGGCCACTCCAAAAACAAATGGTGGGGGGGCACACGGGGAGTGTGGCAAGAGTCAGGATTCAGACCTGAGCCAACTCCCCGTGCTTACCGTGGCGAGCATGTAACTGGTCAGGCACCGTGCTATTGTTGTGATGCGCATGGTGTCTCGGTTCAGTATTCACAGGCCGGTGTGCTCTGTACAAGCGTCCCGCATCTGCCGGGTGGAAGCGGGCATCCAGCCAGAACGGGTTGTGCTAGCTCGGCGCTCGAGACCGCTAGCGCGCCTCCACGGCCCAGTGTATCTGGTGCCTCGGCCAAGGAAGAAGCCTCCTGTATGTCTCCCCAGCCTGGTGAGTCCTGTGCCTGCGCTTAGAACTAAGCCGCTTGTATGTCTCCCCAGCCTGGTGAGTCCTGTGCCTGCTCCCAGAGCCAGGCCTCTTGTGTGTCTCTCCACTCCAGTGATGATCCATGGCCTGAAGCCTCCAGTGATGATCCATGGCCTGAAGCCTCCAGTGATGATCCATGGCAAGAAGCCTCCAGCGATGATCCATGGCACGAAGCCTCCAGTGATGATCCATGGCAAGAAGCCTCCAGTGATGATCCATGGCAAGAAGCCTCCAGTGAGGATCCATGGCAGGAAGCTTCCAGTGATGGTCTCCAGTCCGGAGCCTCCAGAGACGGTCTCCAGTCCGGAGCCTCCAGCGACGGTCTCCAGTCCGGAGCCTCCAGCGACGTTCTGCAGTCCGGAGCCTCCAGCGACTATCTCCAGTCCGGAGCCTCCAGTGACAGCATCCAGTCCGGAGCCTCCAGCGACGGCCTCCAGTCCGGGGCCCCCAGCGAGGGTGCCCAATCCGGGGCCCGCAGCGATGGTGCCCAGTCCGGGGCCCGCTACGAGGGTCCCCAGTCTGGGGTCGACGATGAGGTTCCCCGCACTAGAGGTGCCACCTAAGTGGGGTGAGCCAGTGGTGGAGTGGGGTCTGCGTCCCGCATCTGAGCCGCCACCGCGGATAGATGCCCCAAAAGACCCTCCCCTATAGGTTTAGGTTTTTCTGTCGGAGTCCACACCTTTGGGGGGGAGGGGGGTACTGTCACACCCTGACCTTAGAGATCCATTTAATGTCTTGATTTTGGTTTGGTCGGGCGTGAGTTGGGGTGGGTATTCTTAGTTCTATGTTTTGGCCGTGTAGGGTTCTCAATCAGGGACAGCTGTCTATCATTGTCTCTGATTGGGAACCATACTTAGGTGCCTTTTTTCCCACCTGTCTTGGTGGGAAGTTGACTTTTGTTATGGCACTTAGCCTCAATCTTCACAGATTTGTTTTATAGTGTGTATTGTTTTGCTCGGCGTCTTTTTCTTTATTAAAGAACATGTACGCTCACCACGCTGCACCTTGGTCCACTCCTTTCATCAACCGTGACAGAACTTCCAACCACCAAAGGACCAAGCAGCGTGGCCAGGAGAGGCAGCCCCATGAAAAAACATTTGGGGGGAGGGCACACGGGACGGTCGGCGGAGCCGAGGATGGAACCAGAGCCAATTGGGGTGAAGTTGCTGGTGAGCGAGGGGAGCGAAGCAGAGACAGTGAAGGAGTTGATGGGGAGATTGGAGGACAGAGCTATCAGAGAGCTGCTGTGTTTGTGCATGAGGCACGACATTCGCCCTACGGAGCGTGTCCTCGAGTTGATGTCACCTGAGTCAGCTCTCCATACTCGTCCTGAGGTGCATGCTAGCCGTCTGGTGAAGACTGTGCCAGGCCCACGCACCAGGCCTCCTGTGCACCTCCCCAGTCCTGCACGTCTTGTGCCAGCTTGGCGCTCCAGACCTCCAGTGCGCTTCCACAGCTAAGGTGAGTCCTGCGCCGGCTCTAGGCACGGTTTCCCCAGTTCGCCAGGAGAACCCAGTGCGGCCTGTTCCAGCTCCCCACACGTTCTGGGCTAAGGTGGGCATGCAGCCAATAGGAGCTGTGCAAGTCCTAAGCACCAGAGCTCCAATGCTCCCCCAGAGCCCGGTTCGACCTGTGCATGTGCTCTGGAGGTGCAGGGCTAGAGTGGGCATTCAGCCTGGTAGAGTGGTGCCGAGGCTACGAACCAGATCTCCAGTGCTCCCCCACATCCCAGTGTATCCGGTGCCTCGGACAAGGAAGAAGCCTCCTGTATGTCTCCCCAGCATGGTGAGTCATCAAGTTTGCGGACGACACTACAGTTGTAGGCTTGATTACAAACAACAATGAGACAGGGAGGAGGTGAGGGCCCTCGGAGTCAACAAAACAAAGGTCATGATTGTGGACTTCAGGAAACAGCAGAGGGAGCACCCCCCCTATCCACATCGACAGGACAGTTTTGGAGAGGGTAGTAAGTTTTAAGTCCCTCGGCATACACATCACGGACTAATTGAATTGGTCCACCCACACAGAAAGCGTTGTGTAGGTGTCCTGGAGGGCAAACTACCTGCCCTCCAGGACACCTACACCACCCGATGTCACAGGAATGCCAAAAAGATCATCAAGGACAACAACCACCCGAGCCACTGCCTGTTCACCCCGCTGTCATCCAGAAGGCGAGGTCAGTACAGGTGCATCAAAGCAGGGACCGAGAGACTGAAAAACTGCTTCTATCTCAAGACCATCAGACTGTTAAACAGCCACCACTAACATTGAGTGGCCGCTGCCAACATACTGACTCAACTCCAACCACTTTAATAATGTAAATGTATGGAATTGATGTAAAAATGTATCACTAGCCACTTTAAACAATGCCACTTTACATACCCTACATTACTCTTCTCATATGCATATGTATATACTGTACTCTATATCATCTACTGCATCGTGCCACTTTTATGTAATACATGTATCACTAGCCACTTTAAACTATGCCACTTATGTTTATATACCCTACATTACTCATCTCATATCTATATACTGTACTCTATACAATCTACTGCATCTTGCCTATGCCATTCTGTACCATCACTCATCCATATATCTTTATGTACATATTATTTATCCCTTTACATTTGTGTGTATAAGGTAGTAGCTGTGGAATTGTTAGGTTAGATTACTCGTTGGTTATTACTGCATTGTCAGAACTAGAAGCACAAGCATTTCGCTACACTCGCATTAACATCTGCTAACCATGTGTATGTGACAAATACAATTTGATTTGATTTGATTTGATTTGATTTGGGGTGGGCATTTCTATGTGTTGTGTTTCTATGATTTGCTATGTTTTGCTATGTTTTGGCTGGGTATGGTTCTCAATCAGGGACAGTTGTCTATCGTTGTCTCTGATCGGGAACCATACTTAGGTACCTTTTGGGAAGTTGACTTTCTTTATGGCACTTAGCCTTAAGCTTCACGGTTTTGTTTTGTAGTGTGTATTGTTTTGCTCGGCATCTTTTTCTTTATTAAAGAACATGTAAACTTAACATGCTGCACCTTGGTCCGCTCCTTTCATCAGCCGTGACAGACACCTTAATAGAAAATGACTCAAGTAAAAGTGAAGGTCACCCAGTAAAATACTACTTGAGTAAAATTCTAAACGTTTTTCTTTTTAATATACTTAAGTATCAAAAGTAAAAGTATAAATAATTTCAAATTCCTTATATTAAGCAAAGCAAACGGAACCATTTTCTAGTTTAAAGTTTTGGGGTGGATAGCCAGGATAGCCGCAGCACGCTTCCAACAGTCAGACATAATTTTCAAACTAAGTATGTGCTTAGTGAGTCCACTAGATCAGAGGCAGTAGGGACAATCAGGGATGTTGTCTTGATATGTGTGTGAATCAGACCATTTTACTGTCCCGCTGAACATTCAAAATAGTACTTTTGGGTGTCAGGGTAAATGTATGGAGTAAAAAGTACATAATTTTCTTTAGGAATGTAGTGAAGTAAAAGTAACAGTCAAAAATATAAATAGTAAAGTAGAATACAAATAACCCCCAAAATTACTTGAGTAGTACTTTAAAGTATTTTTACTTAAGTACTTTACACCCCTGTAGGAGCGCACCCCCTCACAGCTGCCTCAGAGCAGGGGGCCAGACCAGACTGAGAAGGGGGTACCCCGCCATCCCAACCCTGCCCTGCTTTGCTGACAGTTTACAGGGGTGTCCACAGCAAGACGGCATCACCCACAATCTTACCCCTACCTCCCCCAGCCAGGGAAGCATGCACTTAATTAACAACAGGGTCAGTCATCTGAGCTGCTGGCCACCTGATTAGAACCTGATTACCACCTGAATACCACCTGAATACCACCCGATTACCACCTGATTACCACCTGATTACCACCTGATAACAACCTGATTACAACTGGATTACCACCTGATTACCACCTGATTACCACCTGATTATCACCTAATTACCAGAGCAAATAGAAAGAGAAAATAAAAAAGGAGAGGGGGTGCAGTGGAAGAGAAGAAAAAGAGAAGACTATAATCTTTATACGACCCCCTGTGGAATATTAACCCACCTCTGGCGGAGTGGTGCTGGGGAGCCAAAAGGAGAGTAGTGTGTGTGTCTGTGGGTGTGCATTGTGTCCTGGGCCACTGCGTGTGTGCAGTGCTGTGCGTCTCCAGTCCAAGGTTACCGTGCTGCCTGCCTGGGGTCCTGGGTCGGTTTGACAGCTTTAGGTGCACGGCCGGCGCCAGAATCCATGGTGGCCATAAATAAACAGAAATGATGGGTGTAGAGGTTAAAACAAAAGAGGGTGAGACGGTAAGACAGTGACACCGCCCCCTTTCCCTCCTCCTCCCTCCCTCGTCTTCTGGGGTGAAAGGCATGATGGGAAGTGGGGTAAATGAGACATAAGGGTCAGAGGTCAGGGGTGTAGTGGGAGAAGCGAAAATGAGTTCAGTGGCCCCGGTACCATCCTTCATGCGATGCTCACACTTCTGCACATGCACATGCACACACACACTGCATTATTTGTTTCCTTTGTGTCATCTCCACAGTGACATTAGAAGGTTCATGTTTGGGCCGGATGGCCCACAGCTCCCAGCGTGCAGTGTGTGTGTGTGTGTGTGTGTGTGTGTGTGTGTGTGTGTGTGTGTGTGTGTGTGTGTGTGTGTGTGTGTGTGTGTGTGTGTGTGTGTGTGTGTGTGTGTGTGTGTGTGTGCTTCCTGTCTAGTGAGAGGTAGCATGGTGAGAGGGTGTCAGCGTAGTCGCTAGTGCCCTGCATGAGAGAGGAGAGCGGAGGGCAGTGCCAGTGTAGTGGCAGGGAGCAGATGGTGGTGGCTGTGCAGGGGGCTGCAGGGGGCTGCAGAGCAGAGAGGCAGCAGTGGGTAGGGACACAGCGGGCATGTAGTGGGCATCGGTCTGAGAACAGGCAAAGGTCCGGGGCGGGGAGAGCTCAGTGAAGAAAATGCCCATTCAAAATCATAATACCAAATCCCCCAACATTCACTGTCTGTGTAGACTGAGAAAGAGTAGTTTGAGAAGGGAAGAGGTAGGTTTCTTCTCTCCTCTCCTCAGGCTGATCACACCCACTGCAGTGTGGTTAGAACGAGGGCCCAGAGGAGGCCCTTTGTCACCCGATATGTCGATACTCAGGAGGGATGGCATGTCATCGGAGACCCCCTGGGGTGTTAGTACACACTGGAGGTTACAGAGGCCTCCCTTAGGGGAGAGGGATCCCCACATCCACGCCGGCCCACGCCCGGACCTTCTAGTGAAGGTGGCCAGACTGCTCTTTAATACCCAATGGACAGTATCGACGTCTGCCAGGGCAGGAGTCCCTGTGGAGGCCTTTATTGATCCAGAGGTCCCTGGGACTCGGGACTTGGACTGCCCTGGTGACATAATCCTCGTCCATGACCCATAATTGGCAGATTAAGAGAGCCATTACATGCCGGGCCAGATGGCAGGCTCACTAAGAGGACAACATTGAAACGACCGACCACTAACACGACTCTGTTGCTTATTCTTCTCTTCTCAGCAGTGGAGAGAGGGATGAGGAGTAGAAGAGGAAGGCATACTGTAGACGGGAGGAAAGAAACAGAAGAGGGAACCATTGAAAACAGAAAGAGGCAACTGTGGGTGGTTTCTGGAGCATTATTCACAGTCTGTAACTTTGAGTTTCAAAAGACGAGGGGCCAACTACAGGGGCAAAGAATAATGGACACCAAAATGCCCATCTTTCACCTTTGTTTCCTGTCTCTGTCACAAAGGAAAATCAGATGCCAACTCCATCCCTCTCTCTCATTTGACCTGACTGAAGTCGTGGTGAGAATTCTCTCGGGTGTTTTTGGAGCACTGCTCTGTGCTCTGCCCTGTACCCTGTGGTGTTGTGCTGAACCTTGGAGGATGGGGTCTCTGTGATTGATTAGCTGTGCTGGGAAGAGCATCGCTCCCCTACTGCCTGTGACATATGGAGCCTGCATGTCCGAGGCAGCTGCGTCGGCACAGTCGCAGAGTGTGTGTGTTTATGTCCAGTCCTGTCTCGTCCTGTTGAGACCCCTATCCTGGTGTGTACCATCACATAGTCTCACCCAGCTTCATAATCAGTCCACTAAAACCCTGTGTGTGTGTGTGTGCGTGCGTGCGTGCGTGCGTGCGTGCGTGCGTGTGTGTGTGTGTGTGTGTGCGTGCGTGCGTGCGTGCGTGCGTGCGTGCGTGCGTGCGTGCGCGTGTTTGTGTATTTTGCTAAATCCTGCACAGAGCCTTCACTGTACGCTGCCACTTTAAGATGGAATCAGCAGTCAGGAAGGAAGATGGCTCTTCCAGCTCTTTGCGAGAGCTCTCGATTGGCGCGGTAATTTCACAGCGTTTTGTAATTCTCGTTTATTTTCAGTGTGCTTAGTTTGTAAAGCTTCTATGTCTATTGGTGGTGGTAATCTGTTGGGACCGCTCCTGTAAATAATCGCATGGATTAGTAGCAGCATTGTTGTGAAGCTTTGACAAACTAACCAACAAACCATCAGGTGTATCGGACAGACAGACAAGTTCAACTGCATGTCTGAAGTCCACAGCAAAGACGCCCACCCCTCTCTCACTCACATTTGACCTATCTCACTCCAGTGCTTTTTCACTGTGCATCATTTGATGTTCACTGTCGCTGGACTATTTTTGCCCTGCTGGCCGTGTTGTTTTTTAAATTTGTCTTCAAAGGAGTGCATTCTAGATGGTTTATTATTTTGGTTCATTGATTGGACTAGGTCTTTTTTTTGTGATACTATTGTGATTTGGCCAAGGAGACTTGGAACATTTTAACCTGTCTAGGACTGGAACCCTGTTCCGCTAGCGGAACCCCTCACCAACAGCCAATGAAATTGCAGGGCGCCAAATTCAATCAACAGAAATCTCATAATTTAATTTTATCAAACATACAAGTATTAGGAACCATTTTAAAGATAAAATTCTCGTTAATACAACCACAGTGTCCGATTTTAAAAAAGCTTTTTGGCGAAAGCAGAATGTTAGGTCAGCAACTAGTCACAGAAAGCATACAGCCATTTTCCAAGCAAAGAGAGGAGTCACAAAAAGCAGAAATATTGATCAAATTAATCACTAACCTTTGATATTCTTCATCAGATGACACTCCCGGGACAACATGTTACACAATACATGTATGTTTTGTTCGATCAAGTTCATATTTATGTACAAAAACCTCAGTTACATTTGGCTTTGCCTCTAAAACATCCCGTGAATTTGCACAGAGCCGCATCAAATCACAGAAATACTCATTATTAACATTAATAAAAAGATACAAGTGTTATTCACAGATGTAAAGATATACTTCTCCTTAATGCAACCGCTGTGTCAGATTTAAAAAAAACTTTACGGAAAAAAGCAAACCATGCAATAATCTGAGTACGGCGCTCAGACGACATACACAACCCAAGAATATTTCTGCCATGTTGGAGTCAACAAAAGTCAGGAATAGCATTATAAATATTCACTTAGCTTTGATGATCTTCGTCAAAATGCACTCCCATGAATCCCAGTTCCACAATAAATGTTTGATTTGTTCCATAAAGTCCATAATTTACGTCCAAATTCCTCCTTTTGTTACGGCGTTTAGTAAACAAATTGAAACTCACATGGCGCGGCAACTCCAGCGGAAAGTTATATTACCGGTTGTAGAAACAAATCAAACGATGTATAGAATCAATCTATAGGATGTTTTTGTTCTAAATGTTCAATAATGTCCCAACCGGAGAATTAATTTGTCTGAAGAAAAGCAATGGTACAAGAAGTAACTTTCTCCTGACCACGCGTCACAAGACCAGACCAGACCTCTGACTCAATCCCCTCACATTCAGCCCCCCTTCACAGTAGAAGCCTGAAACAACGTTCTAAAGACTGTTGACATCGAGTGGAAGCCTTAGGAAGTGCAAGATGACCCATATCCCCCTGTATATTCAATAGGGTATGAGTTGAAAACCTACAAACCTCAGATTTCCTGGTTGGATTTTTTCTCAGGTTTTTGTCTTCCATATGAGTTCTGTTATACACACAGACATCATTCAAACAGTTTTAGAAACTTCAGAGTATTTTCTATCCAATACTACTAATAATATGCATATATTAGCATTTGGGACAGAGTAGGAGGCAGTTTACTCTGGGCACGGTTTTCATCCAATGTGTGAAAATGCTGACACCTATCCATAAGAAGTTTTAAGGCCTTTGTTTTTACCTATTAACACACCCACCCACACATCCATTCATACCTCCCCCCATCTCCTCACTCGTACACTGGAGGGTAAGACAGAATATAGAAAATTCTCTAAGGTTTATGATAAGGGATTTTATATGTTTAAGGTAATGTAATATTTATGTAATATTTAGTCAAATGGTTGATTGATAAGGTAATTGATATGTTGAAGGTAATGATTAAAGAATTCCACCCTGAAACATATAAGAATATATTCCAATAATACATGTGTGGGACAAGTGAAGAGGGAGAAATATGTGGAGACATCAGAGGCTGGTAGACTACACATGATAACTCTGAAAAAGCTGACAACAGGAGAGATACTGCGGCGAGAAACTGCCAAGGCTGGTAGGAAAGTGATAAAACTGTCTCTCTCTCTCTCTGTGTGTGTGTGTGTGTGTGTGTGTGTGTGTGTGTGTGTGTGTGTGTGTGTGTGTGTGTGTGTGTGTGTGTGTGTGTGTGTGTGTGTGTGTGTGTGTGTGTGTGTGTGTGTGTGTGTGTGTGTGTGTGTGTGTGTGTGTGTGTAGAGGGTGTTATAAAGTCTGTTCAAATTTTGGTTGACTTGAGAGCTCTCATGAGTAAACTACAACAAACCTTTTTCAGAATCTGAATCTGTGCCTAATTCTTATTCCTTTTGCGTGTAGGGGGCAGTATTTTCGTTTTTTGCAACAACAAAAAAACATACCCATTTGAAACGGCCTATTTCTCAGCCCCAGAAATTAGAATATGCATATAATTGTCAGATTGGGATAGAAAACACTCTACAGTTTCCAAAACTGTAAAAATATTGTCATCGAGTATAACAGAACTGATATTGCAGGCGAAATCCTGAGGAAAATCCAATCAGGATGTCATGCGGGACTAGGTGGGTGCAGGAATCAGACACAGAGAGAGTTCCACTGAGGTTCCACTATTTTATTTTTGGGATGAAAAACATTCCCGTTTTAAACAAGATATTTTGTCACGAAAAGATCCTCGACTATGCATATAATTGACAGCTTTGGAAAGAAAACACTCTGGCGTTTCCAAAACTGCAAATATATTGTCTGTGAGTGCCACAGAACTGATGTTACAGAAAAAACCCAGATAAAAATCCAATCAGGAAGTGCCGCATTTTTTGAATCCGCCTCATGCCAATGACTCCTTATATGGCTGTGAATGGGCCACGAATGAGCTTAGGCTTTCTGTCGCTTCCCCAAGGTGTCGACAGCATTGTGACGTATTTGTAGGCATATCATTGGAAGATTGACCATAAGAGACTACATCTACCAGGTGGTCACTTGGTGTCCTCCGTCGCAATTATTGCGTAATCTCCAGCTGCAGTATTTTTCCGTTTGCTTCTGATAAGAAGTCAACTGCCACCACTGATAGATTATCGAATATATATGTGAAAAACACCTTGAGGGTTGATTCTAAACTATGTTTGCCATGTTTCTGTCGATATTATGGAGCTAATTTGGAAAAACGTTCGGCGTTGTAAGTGACTGCATTTTCCTGTCTTTTTCTTAGCCAAACGTGATGAACAAAACGGAGCTATTTCGTCTACACAAATAATATTTTGGGGAAAAAATTAACATTTGCTATCTAACTAAGAGTCTCGTCATTGAAAACATCCGAAGTTCTTCAAAGGTAAATAAAATGTGCCTACTGAATGCTAGGCTTAATGCTATGCTAGGCTATCAATACTCTTACACAAATGCTTGTGTAGCTTTGGTTGAAAAGCATATTTTGAAAATCTGAGATGACAGTGTTGTTAACAAAAGACTAAGCTTGTGTTTGAATATATTCATTTAATTTCATTTGCGATTTTCATGAATAGGAAACGTTGCGTTATGGTAATGAGCTTGAGGCTATGATTACGCTCCCGGTTACGGGATTGCTCATCGCTAGAGGTTAACCGGCGCCTTACAACCCCTGGGAAATAGCTTATTGTTGTATACGTGTGAGACCTAATAATCTATCAAAATAATAATAATTATTACTATTATAATGAAAATAATTATTCTAAGATCCTAGGAGAGATCAACGGGAGGTATTTATCAATATAGAATGTAAAAGCACATACATATCATTTAAGGATAATAACAAATGATAGAAACACACACATAGATTGTGAGAATAAGCATAATAAGAACAATAGTAATTGAATAAACATAGGTGGCACATCCTCTATGGAGATTCCGGAATTAACCGGAGATGGGAGGTATATAGAAGGAACATTTATTTTGGTCCAATATGGAGAAAAAAATAGGAATTTGATGTAAGTTTAAATATAGAAAAATTTGAATGAATGATAAAGCAGATACACAAGACGTGTGTAGATAATCAAGGGAAACAGCAGGTCGAGGGCTAGATACAGCCAGGGTGTGGCTGTCTGAAGCCCGGCAAAGAAGGCAAGAGTAGAGAAATAGAGAGATAGAGAGAGAAAGTTTCAAGAAGGATATCAACAGAAAATTATGTGCGTGTGAGACCTCATAACTTATCAAAAGTCACAATAGTAATTATTCCTAAATTCTGAGTAGGAGATAGAGAGAGTGACAAAAGTTAAGAGAGGAAAGGAAAAGAGAAGAAAAGGGGAAAGATAGAGAGAGAAAGAGAGAGACAGAGACAACAAGAGCGAGAGTAATGAGAATCATCGCCGGAGAAATGCTTGGACCTTTATTTAAGTTAGGGCTATTTTCTGGGAATTGTCTCGGTAGTACGTGCCTGATTTTACAACAGACAATTATAAATAGGGTTATTTGCGAGGAGTCCTTGTCATTTGAAAGCTTTGGTGGTTCAGTGGTATAATTCTCACCTGCCACACGGGAGGCTTGGGTGCACTTTCCAACCTATGCACCAATTGATTCAAATCTGGGTTTCTGATTGTAATTCAACTATTGGTATATTTTGCCTGTTTTAAAATAGACTGAACGTTCTAATAGCTTGTTTAGGTTAAATTGAAAGACTAATTAATTCAAAATAATAGCGAGGCGATATCGATGTAAAACGTTGTCTGTTACCTAAATGGTCTGCTGAAATAAAATATTGAGACCTTTATTGTTGCTTGGTGAATTTGAGCAGGAAGTTTAATGTATTCTAACATTATAATCTGTTTCCATTACGTGGAACAATGTCTGGTCATTACTGAGTGGATGGGGAGCCTGGACATTTAAAATCTTGAATACAAGACATGCATCAGTGTATTGCAAAATATATTTTTTCAACGCAGGAGCTCATGCTATCTTAGAATGTAACAATGTGACCTTAGAGAGCCTTTTTATGTCTCTATTTGGTTTGGTCAGGGTGTGATTTGGGTGGGCATTCTATGTGTTGTATTTCTTTGTGTTTGACCGAGTGTGGTTCCCAATCAGAGGCAGCTGTCTATCGTTGTCTCTGATTGGGAATCATACTTAGGTAGCCTTTTTTCCCACCTATGTTGTGGGATCTTGTCCTTGTATTGTTGCGGTTGAGCCATACAAGGCTGTACGTTTTGTTGGTTCTCTCTTTCTTGTTTTTCGGATTATCATTAAAGAATATGATTAACCTACCCCACGCTGCATCTTGGTCTAATTCCACCAACGACGTTCGTCACAGAAGATCCCACCACAAGAAGACCAATCAGCGTTTTCTGGAGGAGTGGACATGGGAGGAGATACTGGAAGGCAAGGGACCCTGGGCGCAGGCCGGAGAATATCGCCGTCCTAAGGAGGAAAAGGAAGCAGCAAAAGCGGAACAGCGAAGATTTGAGGAGTTGGCACGACGAAGCATGCACAAAAGGCAGCCCCAAAAATGTTTTGGCAGGGGCACAGGGGGAGATTGGCGGAGTCAGGTTATAGACCTGAGCCAACTCCCCGTGCTTACAGTGGGGAGAGTGTGACTAGTCAGGCACCAGGTTATGCGGCTCTGCGCAGTGTATCTCCGGTGTGCATGCACAGCCCGGTGCACTCTGTGCCAGCTCTTCGCATTTGTCGAGCTAGAGTGGACATTCAGCCAGGACGGATGGTGCCGGCTCAGCTCATCTGGCCTCCAGTGCGTCTCTTCAGTCCAGGATATCCTGCGCCGGCTCTGCACACTGTGTCTCCGGTGCATCTCCACAGCCCAGTACGTCCTGTGCCAGCGCCCCGCAGTTGCCGGGATAGGGTGAGCATCAAGCCAGGAAGGCTGCTGCCAGCTCTACGCTCCAGACGAACCCAGCCTCCAGTGATGATCCATGGTACGAAGCCTCCAGTGATGATCTATGGCACGAAGCCTCCAGTGATGATTCATGGCACGAAGCCTCCAGTGATGATCCATGGCACGAAGCCTGCAGCGAGGATCCATGGCACGGAGCCTCCAGCGAGGGTCCCCTGTCCAGGGCCTGCAGCGAGGGTCCCCTGTCCAGGGCCTGCAGCGAGGGTCCCTAGTCCAGGGCCTGCGGAGAGGGTCCCCTGTCCGGGGCCTGCAACGAAGTTCCCCAGTCCAGAGCCCCCAGCGACAGTCCCCAGTCCGGAGCCTCCTGCGAAGGTCCCCAGTCCGGAGCCTCCAGCGAAGGTCCCCAATCCGGAGCCTCCAGCGACGGTCCCCAGTCCGGGGCCTTTACTCTCTCCTTGGAATGTTTCCTGGGGAGAAAATCTTGGGGAGATAGAGGCATAAAAACTAACAAATTGAAAAGGCCTGAAAATGTTTTGTTTGTTTTTAATCTATGGTTTGCAAATATCCACACACAACAAATAGTGTATAACTATTTGTTGATATTTTTAAAATACTATGTTTGGATTGGTGTGTTCTATTTCCTTTGGGTTTGGTGAGATTTCCATTTGTCCTAGTGCCAAGATATCTTAAAGGAGATTTCCATTTATCTTAGTGCCACGATATCTTAAAGGAGATTTCCAGTTTTCTTAGTGCCACAATATCTTAAAGGGGCACGCACACAAATGGAATTTTAGAAGTTTTATTTTCTGAGTTCCAATTAAACATGTGAATTCTTTTGATAAATGAATGTTCTGGGAACCTGAGATACAACATGTAGAAAATGTTTGACGTTTTTTTCTTTAATTTGTCTAATATAGTAAGAAACACTTATTTGAAGGGTTAGTATGGCCTATGACCTCTATCTTGACTTTCCATTGTGGTTTGATCAGCCTCATTGGAAAGCCATTTGGATAATGAATTTAAAGTCTTTTGTAATACTGATTTTAAGGTAATTTATGTAAATTATTATTATGATGGAGTTTAACTTCTTATGGTATAGGGGACGCTTGCGTCCCACTTGGCCAAAAACCAGGGAAAATGCAGTGCGACAAATAATTTTTTTTAATATAAAAATCTAACTTTCATTAAATCACTCATGTAAGATACTCAATTAAAGCTACACTCGTTCACAACCAGTGGAGACATGTCAGATTTATTTTTTTCGGCGAAAGCATAAGAAGCTATTATCTGATGATAGCACAACAGTAAACAAAGAGGGTAGCATATTTCAACCCTGCAGGCACTACACAAAATAAATAAAATATAAAACATGCCTTACATTTGACGGGTTTCTTTTGTTGGCACTCCAATATGTCCCATAAACATCACAATTGGTCCTTTTGTTCGATTAATTCCATCCATATATATGCAAAATGTCAATTTATTTGGCCCATTTGATCCAGAAAAAAACAGCTTCCAAAATGCGCAACGTCACTACAAACTATTTCAAAAGTTGCCTATAAACTTTGTCAAAATATTTCAAACTACTTTTGTAATACAGCTTTAGGTATTTTTAAACGTTAATTATCGATCAAATTGAAGACGGGTCGATCTGTGTTCAACACAGGAACACAACAAACCAAGCTACCTTTCAAGTATTGTGCAACTCTCAACAGTGTTACGCAGTTCCTAGATGGCCTTACTTTTTCATTGCACAAACGAATAACCTCAACCAAATTCCAAAGACTGGTGACATCGAGTAGAAGCGGTAGGTGTCACGCCCTGGTCAAAGTATTTTGTGTTTATCTTCATGTATTGGGTCAGGCCAGGGTGTGGCATGGGGTTTTTGTATTGTGGTGTGTTTTGTCTTGGGGTTTTGGTGTTGGGATTGGGATTGTAGCTTAGTGGGGTATCTAGCAAAGTCTATGGCTGTCTGGAGTGGTTCTCAATCAGAGGCAGGTGTTTATCGTTGTCTCTGATTGGGAACCATATTTAAGCAGCCATATTCTTTGAGTATAGGCTGTTTCGGTTTTCGTTACGTTTATTGTTTTGTAGTGTTTGTGTTAATTCCTGTTTCCGTTTGTTGATTAAACATGGATTGCAATCTACACGCTGCATTTTGGTCCGACTCTCCTTCACCAAAAGAGAACCGTTACAGAATCACCCACCACAAACGGACCAAGCAGCGTGTCAACAGGCAGGAGCCACAGGAGAGGCAACAGAGGCAGCAGCAGCAGGAGCAGGAGCAGCAGCAGCTGCAGTGAGAGAGGCTGCACCACCTGGAGAAATGGACATGGGAGGACGAACTGGACGGTAAAGGACCCTGGGCTCAGCCTGGAGAATATTGCCGCCCCAAGGAAGAACTGGAGGCGACGAAAGCTGAGAGGCGCAGGTATGAGGAGGCAGCACGGCGTAGCGGATGGAAGCCCGAGAGTCAGCCCCAAAAATTTCTTGGGTGGGGGCTCACAGGGAGTAGGGCTACGCTAGGTAGGAGACCTACGCTAACTTCCTGTGGTTACCGGGGGGCTAGAGAGACCGGGCAGGCACCGTGTTATGCAGTGGACCAGCCTGCACCAGGCTTCCTGTGCGTGTTCAGTACCACCAGTGCCAGCACCACGCATCAGGCCTACAGTGCGCCTCGCCTCTCCTGCGCTGTCGGAGTCTCCCGCCTCTCCAGCGCTGTCGGAGTCTCCAGACTGTTCAGCGCAGCCAGAGCCTTCCTCCTCTACAGCGCTGCTGGAGTCTCCCGCCTGTTCAGCGCAGCCAGATCTGTCGGTCCCCATGGAGCAGCCAGAGCTGCCAGTCTGCAAGGTGCTGCCAGCCTGCATGGAGCAGCCAGAGCTGCCAGCCTGCATGGAGCAGTCAGAGCTGCCAGCCTGCATGAAGCAGCCAGAGCTGTCAGTCTGCATGAAGCAGCCAGAGCTGCCAGTCTGCAAGGAGCTGCCAGTCTGCAAGGAGCTGCCAGTCTGCAAGGAGCTGCCAGTCTGCAAGGAGCTGCCAGTCTGCACGGAGCCGCCAGAGCTGCTAGTCTGTAAGAAGCCGCCAGAGCTGTCAGCCTACATGGAGCAGCCAGAGCCGCCAGTCAGCGTGGAGCAGTCAGAGCAGCCAGTCAGCATGGAGCAGCCAGATCTTTCAGTCTGCCAGGATCCGCTAGTCAGCCAGACTCTTCCAGATCTGCCAGTCAACCAGACTCTTCCAGATCTGCCAGTCAACCAGACTCTTCCAGATCTGCCAGTCAACCAGACTCTTCCAGATCTGCCAGTCAACCAGAATCTTCCAGATCTGCCAGTCAACCAGACTCTTCCAGATCTGCCAGTCAACCAGACTCTTCCAGATCTGCCAGTCAACCAGACTCTTCCAGATCTGCCAGTCAACCAGACTCTTCCAGATCTGCCAGTCAACCAGAATCTTCCATATCTGCCAGTGAACCAGACTCTTCCAGATCTGCCAGAACTGCCAGTCGGCCAGGATCTGCCAGTCGGCCAGGATCCGCCAGTCAGCCAGAATCCGCCAGATCCGCCAGTCAGCCAGGATCTGCCAGTCAGCCAGGATCTGCTGAGACCACCAGCCAGCCAGGATCTGGTAGATCTATCTACCTGCCTGAGCTTCCTCTCACTCCTGAGCTTCCTCTCACTCCCGAGCTTCCTCTCACTCCCGAGCTTCCTCTCACTCCCGAGCTTCCTCTCACTCCCGAGCTTCCTCTCACTCCCGAGCTTCCTCTCACTCCCGAGCTTTCTCTCACTCCCGAGCTTCCTCTCACTCCCGAGCTTTCTCTCACTCCCGAGCTTTCTCTCACTCCCGAGCTTTCTCTCACTCCCGAGCTTCCCCTCAGTCCCGAGCTGCCTCAGTCCCGAGCTGTCCTTCAGTCCCGATCTGCTCCTCAGTCCAGTGGGGTTCTGGGTGAGGACTACTAGGCCATGGTCGGCGGCGAGGGTGGACTATCCAGGGACGCGAGGAGAGGGGACTAAGACATTGACTGAGTGGGGTCCACGTCCCACGCCGGAGCCGCCACCATGGACAGACGCCCACCCGGCCCCACCCTATTGTTTTGAGGTGCGTTCGGGAGTCCGCACCTTAGGGGGGTTCTGTCACGCCCTGGTCGAAGTATTTTGTGTTTATCTTCATGTATTGGGTCAGGCCAGGGTGTGGCATGGGGTTTTTGTATTGTGGTGTGTTTTGTCTTGGGGTTTTGGTGTTGGTATTGGGATTGTAGCTTAGTGGGGTATCTAGCAAAGTCTATGGCTGTCTGGAGTGGTTCTCAATCAGAGGTGTTTATCGTTGTCTCTGATTGGGAACCTTATTTAGGCAGCCATATTCTTTGAGTTTGTCGTTGGTGATTGTCCTTAGTGTCTTTGTTCCTGTCGCTGTGTTAGTTGACAAGTATAGGCTGTTTCGGTTTTCATTACGTTTATTGTTTTGTAGTGTTTGTGTTAATTCGTGATTACGTTTGTTGATTAAACATGGATTGCAATCTACACGCTGCATTTTGGTCCGACTCTCCTTCACCAAAAGAGAACCGTTATAGTAGGAACTGAAAACTAGTTCTTAAGAAACATTGTTTGCCAATGAAAACCCAGTGAACAGACAGAGACCTAAAGAAATAATAATATGCATATCTTATATTCTTGGCATGAGTGTCAGGAAGTTGAAATTAGGCACGCTATTTATCCAAAAGTGAAAATGCTGCCCCCTATACCTTAAGAAGTTCAAGAAATTTGGTCCGATTGCACTTCCTAAGGCTTCCACTAGTTTTCACCAGTCTTTAGAACCTTGTTTGAGGCTTATACTTTGAAGGGGGAGAGAATGAGAGTTGTTTCAACCAGAGGTCTGGCAGAGTGCCATGAGCTCAGTCTCGCGAGAGTTAGCTGCGTTCCATTGCATTTTTAAAGACAAAGGAATTCTCCGGTTGAAACGTTATTGAAGATTTATGTTAAAAACATCCTAAAGATAGATTCTATACATCGTTTGACATGTTTTGTCTGGACCTAGTGCTTGAGCCTCATGAATTTGGATCTGTGAACTAAACGTGCGAAAGAAAAAAGGAAGTATTTGGACATAAATGATGGACTTTATCGAATAAAACAAACATTTATTGTGGAACTGGAATTCCTGGGAGTGCATTCTGATGAAGATCATCAAAGGTAAGTGAATATTTTATAATGGTATTTCTGACTTCTGTTGACTCCACAACATGGCGGGTATCTGTATTGCTTGTTTTGGTCTCTGAGCGCTGTACTCAGATTATTGCATGGTGTGCTTTTTCCGTAAAGTCTTTAAAAAATCTGACACAGCGGTTGCATCAAGGAGAAGTGGATCTATAATTCCATGCATAACACTTGTATCTTTTATCAATGTTTATTATGACTATTTCTGTAAATTGATGTGGCTCTCTGCAAAATCACCGGATGTTTTGGAAGTAAAACATTACTGAACATAACGCGCCAATGTAAACTGAGATTTTTGGATATAAATATGAACTTTATCGAACAAAACATACATCTATTGTGTAACATGAAGTCCTATGAGATCATCAAAGGTAAGTGATTTATTTTATCTCTATTTCTGTTTTTTCTGACTCCTCTGTTTGTCTGGAAAAAATGGCTGTGTTTTTCTGTGACAAGCTGCTGACCTAACAAAATCATTTGGTGTGCTTTCGTCGTAAAGCCTTTTTGAAATCGGACACTGTGGTGGGATTAACAACAAGTTTATCTTTAAAATGGTGTAAAATACTTGTATGTTTGAGGAATTTGAATTATGAGATTTCTGTTGTTTGAATTTGGCGCCCTGCACTTTCACTAGCCGTTGTCATATCGATCCCATTAGCGGGATTTCAGCCGTTAGACGTTAAACCACTGCCTTTGTCATTAGAATAGCTGAGAGAGTCACTTGGGCCCATGTTACCCACTGCAAAAGGGTATGAACACACACAAGCACTGCTGATCACACACAGAGTTAGGAGAAGAACCGAGAAGAACCCAACAGGGTACGGGGGTTACCTCCTTAACGAAGAATCCCTATCCCGACAGCTCATCACTGTGTGTGCTCCTAGAGGTGTGAGTATGGGGCGGTACCTAGCAGACCGACTAAGGGCAGGAGAGGGTTGGCGGGTTTTTGGAATGTTAGGGACTCTGAGCTACATCATAGTCTTGGTAACCTTTCTGATACATTCAGATCCACCACCTTCCGGTACTAATTATATGACGCCGTTGTCATTGATAAGAAGATATAAACTATATAATACACTGACCATCTAGGATGAGTGCCTTACAAAATAAGGAGTCAAAGAAGGTCAAGATGTAGGATTTAAGGTAAACATTAAACAATTCTCTCGGAAATCAAATAACTTTACAGGGATTGGGTTGGCCAGATTGAAGTATTTGGCCAACCCACCTCGGTTCACTTTAACTCTTGGTGAGTACCAGTGTTATAGACACAAGAAAGGCACCAGGAAATTGGGAGATTTTAATGGATGTAAGTCTGATAGTTCATGTGACTGTATTAGGTTTGGAAGTACAGGAGAAAATTCTTAACCTCACAGCACCTATAACTGATGTATGGTGGGCTTGTACCAGCAAAGGACGCATACGATAGACACTACCAAAAGGGTGGTTAGGAACTTGCGCCCCGGTTTTTTGGTCCAACCAGTTTGAGTTAGCCATCAGAGGCCAGTTATAGGAGGGTAAATTAGGCACACGAGAAGGTTTGATCAGGATGGGAGGAGCTTTGTCTAGATGGATGCTATTGGCATTCCCAGGGAAGTTCCAGATTAATACAAAGCTATGAATCAAATAAGTGAAGGCTTTACCACCACACTCTTTTGGTGGTTGACAATAAATAAAAATGTGGATTTGATTAATTACATCTATTATAATCAACAGAGATTCATGAATGAAACCGGGGATGCAGTAAAGGGGTTCTCTGACCAATTATCCGCCACCTCCCTCATGACCTGGTAAAATAGACTTACTCTCGATATGTTATTGGCAGAAAAGGGCGGGGTATGTAGAATGATTGGGGTTCATTGTTACACATTTATTTCTAATAACACAGTTCCAGATGGATCAATGACCAAGGCCCTGGCCGGTTTAACCACATTAGCTCATGAGTTAGCAGAGCACTCTGGGGTGGATACCTCCCTGACTGGGTGGTTTGATAGTACGTTAGGAAAATGGAAAAATGCTGTATGTACTGTATTGTGGGCTCCTTTCGTCTGTATGAGTGTGTTAGTGTTGTGTGGATGCTGTTTGATCCCATGTGTGAGAGGTTTAATTACCAGGACTCTAGAGAGATCGATGACGCAACAAATGATGAGGTATGGACCGATTACGAGCTCCGACCAGTGGGATGACAACTACATGCCTCCAGGCCTAGTAGATGGCTCCGATTCTTTCAACCACAAGGAGCTCATGTTGGATGAGACTATCTTCAATGTTGAGACAGACTGTTCATTTAATGAAGATTAGAATGAAAATCCTAAAAAGAAGAGTTATAATTGGATATAGGCCTAGGACAGTCGTTGATGAGTATATGATGTAAATATATGTATTGGTTTTGTTTGATTTTGTGTGACATTTATAATTCCAATCCCAATCAAGGTTGACGTATCAGTGTGTAATATTTAGTCAAAGGGTTGATTGATAAGGTAATTGATATGTTGAAGGTAATGATTAAAGTATTCCACCCTGAAATGTATACAACTATATTCCAATAACACATGTGGGGGACAAGTTAAGAGGGAGAAATACGTGGAGAAATCAGAGGCTGGTAGACTACACATGATAACTCTGAAAAAGCTGACAACAGAAGGGCCCTTCCAAGGCCTCTCTTATCTGGGGAGGAAGAGAACGGCGAGACACTGCCAAGGCGGGTAGGAAAGTGATAATATATGCCATTTAGCAGACGCTTTTATCCAAAGCGACTTACAGTCATGTGTGCATACATTCTACGTATGGGTGGTCCCAGGAATCGAACCCACTACCCTGGTGTTACAAGCGCCATGCTCTACCAACTGAGCTACAGAAGGACCTAATATAATATATGATAACACTGTGTGTGTGTGTGTGTGTGTGGTTGACTTGAGAGCTCTCATGAATAAACTACAACAAACCTTTTGCAGAGTCTATTATTGTATAAGGTATTATTGGTTGGTTAACCTGTGCTGTAACTTGTGGTTATATGGTGTGTTTTATCCTTTCCCTCCACTGGCTATCTGGTAAACAGAAAACACTCTAGTCTCCACTGTCTATCTGGCCAACAGGCTACACTCTAGTCTCCACTGTCTATCTGGCCAACAGGCTACACTCTAGTCTAAACTGGCTATCTGGTAAACAGGCTACACTCTAGCCTAAACTGGATATCTGGTTAACAGGCGACACTCTAGTCTCCACTGGCTATTTGGCCAACAGGCTACATTCTAGTCTCCACTGGTAAACAGGCTACACTAGCCAGTCTGTTCTGCTGACGTGTTTCTAGTAGCAGTACTCTTTGTCTCCTACTCTTTTGATGTCAGCAGTGTAAATACCTGCCCGGCGCCCCAACAAAAATCTTTATCTTTACCCCTCTCTAACAATACTGCTGCTGTGCGTGGAGGGTTGGGGGTTACGGTGACTTTGACAGCCCTACCATCAGTGATGCTGTGCTCCACAGGAGAGATGAGAATCGGCCTTGTGAATTGGTATCATCAAAGGTAGTCCTTTCTGTTATCAGAGGGGGAGGCCGTGGGGAGCAGGGAGGGTAATATACCTGTGTCTGTATGCCTGTTGGCCAGGTAGTATATTGTATAGCTCTTTGTGTGTTTGTAGACACGATGACACCAGTCCTGCCCAGTGGCAAACATTTTGGGTGGCAGGTATCCTAGTGGTTAGAGCGTTGGACTAGCAACCAAAAGGTTGCAAGATCGAATCCCTGAGCTGACAAGGTAAAAATCATCTGTCATTCTGCCCCTGAGCAAGGCAATTAACCCACTGTTCCTAGGCTGTCATTGAAAATAAGAATTTGTTCTTAACTTCTCTAGGGTAGGGGTCAGAATTTTGGATGAAAAGCATGCCCAAATTCTACTCAGGCCCAGAATATAGGATATGCATATCATTAGTAGATTTTGATAGAAAACACTCTAAAGTTTTCAAAACTGTTAAAATAATGTCTGTGAGTACAACATAACTGATTTGGTAGGTGAAAACCTGAGAACAATCCATTCAGGAAGTAGTTTTCTATTCAATGCCATTACAGTAGCCATTGACTTGGGACTCATATTGCAGTTCCTATGCCTTCCACTAGATGTAAACAGTCTTTAGAAATGGTTTAAAATCAAATCAAATCAAATGTTACTTGTCACATACACATGGTTAGCAGAAGTTAATGCGAGTGTAGCGAAATGCTTGTGCTTCTAGTTCCGGCAATGCATTAATAACCAACAAGTAATCTAATTAACAATTCCAAAACTACTGTCTTATACACAATGTAAGGGGATAAAGAATATGTACATAAAGATATATGAATGAGTGATGGTACAGAGCAGCATAGGCAAGATACAGTAGATGGTATCGAGTACAGTATATACATATGAGATGAGTATGTAAACAAAGTGGCATAGTTAAAGTGGCTAGCGATACATGTGTTACATAAGGATGCAGTAGATGATATAGAGTACAGTATATACATATGCATATGAGATGAATAATGTAGGGTATGTAACATTATATAAGGTAGCATTGTTTAACGTGGCTAGTGATATATTTTACATCATTTCCCATCAATTCCCATTATTAAAGTGGCTGGAGTTGAGTCAGTGTCAGTGTCAGTGTGTTGGCAGCAGCCACTCAATGTTAGTGGTGGCTGTTTAACAGTCTGATGGCCTTGAGATAGAAGCTGTTTTTCAGTCTCTCGGTCCCAGCTTTGATGCAACTGTACTGACCTCGCCTTCTGGATGATAGCGGGGTGAACAGGCCGTGGCTCGGGTGGTTGTTGTCCTTGATGATCTTTATGGCCTTCCTGTAACATTGGGTGGTGTAGGTGTCCTGGAGGGCAGGTAGTTTGCCCCCGGTGATGCGTTGTGCAGACCTCACTACCCTCGGGAGAGCCTTACGGTTGTGGGTGGAGCAGTTGCCGTACCAGGCGGTGATAAAGCCCGCCAGGATGCTCTCGATTGTGCATTTGTAGAAGTTTGTGAGTGCTTTTGGTGACAAGCCGACAAGCCTCCTGAGGTTGAAGAGGCGCTGCTGCGCCTTCTTCACGATGCTGTCTGTGTGAGTGGACCAATTCAGTTTGTCTGTGATGTGTATGCCGAGGAACTTAAAACTTGCTACCCTCTCCACTACTGTTCCATCAATGTGGATAGGGGGCTGTTCCCTCTGCTGTTTCCTGAAGTCCACAATCATCTCCTTAGTTTTGTTGACGTTGAGTGTGAGGTTATTTTCCTGACACCACACTCCGAGGGCCCTCACCTCCTCCCTGTAGGCCGTCTCGTCGTTGTTGGTAATCAAGCCTACCACTGTTGTGTCGTCCGCAAACTTGATGATTGAGTTGGAGGCGTGCGTGGCCACGCAGTCGTGGGTGAACAGGGAGTACAGGAAAGGGCTCAGAACGCACCCTTGTGGGGCCCCAGTGTTGAGGATCAGCGGGGTGGAGATGTTGTTGCCTACCCTCACCACCTGGGGGCGGCCCGTCAGGAAGTCCAGTACCCAGTTGCACAGGGTGGGGTCGAGACCCAGGGTCTCGAGCTTGATGACGAGCTTGGAGGGTACTATGGTGTTGAATGCCGAGCTGTGTGGTTGAGATTGCATCGTCTGTGGACCTATTTGGGCGGTAAGCAAATTGGAGTGGGTCTAGGGTGTCAGGTAGGGTGGAGGTGATATGGTCCTTGACTAGTCTCTCAAAGCACTTCATGATGACGGAAGTGAGTGCTACGCGGCGGTAGTCGTTTAGCTCAGTTACCTTAGCTTTCTTGGGAACAGGAACAATGGTGGCCCTCTTGAAGCATGTGGGAACAGCAGACTGGTATAGGGATTGATTGAATATGTCCGTAAACACACCGGCCAGCTGGTCTGCGCATGCTCTGAGGGCGCGGCTGGGGATGCCGTCTGGGCCTGCAGCCTTGCGAGGGTTAACACGTTTAAATGTCTTACTCACCTCGGCTGCAGTGAAGGAGAGTCTGCATGTTTTCGTTGCAGGCCGTGTCAGTGGCACTGTATTGTGGTCCTTCTGTGGCTCAGTTGGTAGAGCATGGCGCTTGTAACGCCAGGGTAGTGGGTTCGATTCCCGGGACCACCCATACGTAGAATGTATGCACACATGACTGTAAGTCGCTTTGGATAAAAGCGTCAGCTAAATGGCATATATATATTGTCCTCAAAGCGGGCAAAAAAGTTATTTAGTCTGCCTGGGAGCAAGACAACCTGGTCCGTGACTGGGCTGTTTTTTTCTTGTAGTCTGTGATTGACTGTAGACCCTGCCACATGCCTCTTGTGTCTGAGCCGTTGAATTGAGATTCTACTTTGTCTCTGTACTGACGCTTATCTTGTTTGATAGCCTTGCGGAGGGAATAGCTGCACTGTTTGTATTCGGTCATGTTACCAGACACCTTGCCCTGATTAAAAGCAGTGGTTTGCGCTTTCAGTTTCACGCGAATGCTGCCATCAATCCACGGTTTCTGGTTAGGGAATGTTTTAATCGTTGCTATGGGAACAACATCTTCAACGCAAGTTCTAATGAACTCGCACACCGAATCAGCGTATTCGTCAATATTTTTATCTGACGCAATACGAAACATATCCCAGTCCACGTACAGTGCGTTTGGAAAGTATTCAGAACCATTCCCCTTGTTTCACATTTTGTTACATTTTAGACATTTCTACAAATGTATGAAAAAAAAAAAAAACAGAAATACCTTATTTACATAAGTATTCAGACCCTTTGCTATGAGACTCGAAATTGAGCTCAGGTGCATCATGTTTCCATTGATCATCCTTGAGATGTTTCTACAACTTGATTGGAGTCCACCTGTGGTAAGGCACACACCTGTCTGCAAAAGGTCCCAGAGTTGACAGTGCATGTCAGAGCAAAAACAATTCCATGAGGTCGAAGGAGGTCCTTAGAGCTCCGAGACAGGATTGTGACGAGGCACAGAGCTAGGGATCCAAAACATTTATACAGCATTGTAGGTCCCCAAGAACAATGGCCTCCATCATTCTTAAATGGAAGAAGTTTGGAACCACCAAGAACCACCAAATTGAGCAATCCGGGGAGACGGCCCTTGGTCAGGGAGGTGACCAAGAACCTGATGGTCACTCTGACAGAGTTCCAGAGTTCATCTGTGGAGATGGGAGAACCTTCCAGATGGACAACCATCTCTGCAGCACTCCACCAATCAGGCATTTATGGTAGAGTGGCCAGACAGAAGCCACGTTTCAGTAAAAGGCACATGACAGCCCACTTGGAGTTTGCCAAAATGCACCTAAAAGGACCCTCAGACCATGAGAAGCAAAATTCTCTGGTCTGATGAAACCAAGATTGAACTCGTTGGCCTGAATGCCAAGCATCACATCTGGAGTAAACCTGGCACCATCCCTACGGTGAAGCATGATGGTGGCAGCATCATGCTGTGGGGATATTTTTCAGTGGCAGGGACTGGGAGACTTGTCAGGATCGAGAGCAAGATGAACGGAGCAAAGTGCAGAGAGATCCTTGATGAAAACCTGCTAGGTTCACCTTCCAACAGGACAACGACTGTAAGCACACAGTTACTTTGGAAAAAGTCTCTGAATGTCCTTGAGTGGCCCAACCTTTGGCAGCGATTACAGCCTCGAGTCTTCTTGGGTGTGATGGTACAAGCTTGGCACACCTGTATTTGGGGAGTTTCTCCCATTCTTCTCTGCAGCTCCTCTCATGCTCTGTTAGGTTGGACGCTCACCATCCAAGCTTGTAGCTTCATACCCTGTAATCGAGGCTATAATCGCTGCCAAAGGTGCTTCAACAAAGTACTGAGTAAAGGGTCTGTGTACTTATGTAAATGGTATATTTTTGTGTGGTATTGTTTATGTGGTATTGTGTGTAGATTGTTGAGAAAAAAACTAACAATTTAATCCATTTTAGAATAAGGCTGTAACGTAACAAAATGTAAAAAAAGATAAAGGGATCTGAATACTTTCTGAATGTACTGTACATACAGAGATTCAGTGGCTTCACATTAATTTGTCTCTTTGAGATAAAAAAACAGTTAAGAAATACATTAACTCAGAGTCAGACTTAGTCTTACCATGCACACTGAAGGTATTGGTGAGACACATTGCCCTGGACACTGAAGGTATCGGTGAGACACATTGCCCTGGACACTGAAGGTATCGGTGAGACACATTGCCCTGGACACTGAAGGTATCAGTGAGACACATTGCCCTGGACAATCAAGGTATCGGTGAGACGCATTGCCCTGGACACTGAAGGTATCAGTGAGAAACATTGCCCTGGACACTGAAGGTATCGGTGAGACACATTGCCCTGGGCACTGAAGGTATCGGTGAGACGCATTGCCCTGGACACTGAAGGTATCAGTGAGAAACATTGCCCTGGACACTGAAGGTATCGGTGAGACACATTGCCGTGGACACTGAAGGTATCGGTGAGACACATTGCCCTGGACACTGATGCACACACAAACGCACAACCAAAGCATGAACACCCTTACTGTAGGCTACTGGGTAAGTACTGAACATACTCTTCTCTCACACACACACACACACACACACACACACACACACACACACACACACACACACACACACACACACACACACACACACACACACACACACACACACACACACACACACACACACACACACACACACACACACACACTGTGTGATTTATGTTCTCTCTGACTGGTGATGGTCCGGCCACATTAACAGCCTCTACAATCTACAGGGTTCAAATTAGAGTGGGAGTTTTCTGTGTTTTTAAAATATCTATATTTTTATTTCTAATCACGTTTCTTTTTTATTTCAGGTCATCGTTATCCCTCTACATCACACATGCTTGCAGCAGCAACTTCTAAATGGCGTGACTTCACATTTTCATTTAGTGTAAGCCTACATGGTTAAAAGGGAGGGTGGAGGTAAAAAAAATACATTAAAAAAATACAAATGATTTGTGGAGATAAGTTCAAACTGGTGAGGTGAGGTGAAAAGTGAAAGTAATTCATCACGGGAGATAGCGGCCAGCAATATTCTTCATCATGACGGGGGCCTAGCCAGAATCACCCAGCATCGGCCAAGCAAGCCTGATGAAAGGATAAGGTCCAAATTGATAGTCATATTTTACAGTGGGTCATACAGGAACAGAGTGTTGAACATTGTAATTACAAGTTTGGTGGAGGAAAGAGAGAGAGAGAGAGAGAGAGAGAGAGAGAGAGAGAGAGGGAGGGAATGAGGGAGGGAAGGAAGAGAGAAGGAGTGGAGTCTTTGTCTAGCCCGAGCTGAGCGCTGACGCTTAATTGAATGGTAACCTCTGGAACTGTTGTGCTAACACTGCAGAGAGACAGAGAGACAGAGAGAGAGAGAGAGAGAGAGAGAGAGAGAGAGAGAGAGAGAGAGAGAGAGAGAGAGAGAGAGAGAGAGAGATGGAGAGAGAGAGAGAGAGAGAGAGAGATGGAGAGAGAGAGAGAGAGAGAGAGAGAGAGAGAGAGAGAGAGAGAGAGAGAGAGAGAGATGGAGAGATGGAGGGAAGGGGGAGAGGGAAAGAGAAGTGCTGAGAGGGCCCTTTTGTGTGCTCGTCAGTCCCTGTCTCATCCACCAGACCACAGCGTGAGATAAAGCATCACACACACGCACGCATTAGACACACACACACACTGGAACTCTCCAAACTCCACAATCAGCGAAATACATTCACACATTGTATAGTAAACATTCAATACACAGCTTGAATATCCCAAAACATATACTGTGTATTCTCTATAAACTGTACAGTATGGCTACTGCAAACATCAAATATTTTCCTCTCTCTCTCTCTCTCTCTCTCTCTCTCTCTCTCTCTCTCTCTCTCTCTCTCTCTCTCTCTCTCTCTCTCTCTCTCTCTCTCTCTCTCTCTCTCTCTCTCTCTCTCTCTCTCTCTCTCTCTCTCTCTCTCTCTCTCTCTCTCTCTCTCTCTCTCTCTCTCTCTCTCTCTCTCTCTCTCTCTCTGCATGCTGGGTGTTTTTGGAGTTTGAGTGTTTGGTATGGAAAGCTCTATCCTAACTAACTTTCTTGATTCTTTTCTTTACATGTTATTTTCTATGGTGGAGGGTTAATGCAATATTTGTTTTTAGCGGTATCCAAAGTTTTTTTTTTCAAAGTTAGGGTGGAAGAGGACAGAGTAACTTTTCTGGGGGTTGGAAGGTGTAGTGTGCGCAATGGCTTCTCAGCCTAGCGCGGAGGAGAAGCTGTAGATACAGCATGGATTCAGGTGTGTTCCTGAGAACGGAGTTAAGGTGGAGGAGGTTCTGCTCGCGGTCGGTGAACAGGTAGGAGCTGAGTTTATACATTCTGCTTCTAGAATGAACAAAGCTGTGGTTGTGTTCATGAAAAGGGCTAATTTGGTCGGTAGGCTAATTGCTAGCGGAATATTTGTAAGGGATGTGTTGGTGTCAATTTCACCTCTCTCTACCCCTTCAACAAGAGTTGTAGTGGCAAATTTGCCTCCCTTTATTACGGATGATCAAATTAGGAAAGAGCTGAGTCGTTTTGGTAAGTTTGCTAGCGGTTTCCGTGTACTGTCAGCAGGTTTTCAGGCAGATGCCGTTAAGCACGTTGTTTCGTTCAGGAGGCAAGTGTTTATGTTTCTGAACAATAATGAGCAACAGCTAAATGTGCATTTTAAAGTGAGGCATGGGGAGGGGCTCTATGCAGGTTTTGCCAGCACAGATAGTCTACGGTGTTTTGAATGTGGGGATTTGGGGCACAAGAGTTTTGCGTGCCCACATAAAGGCCATAGACAAGGTGAGGGTACAAGCGCAAGTGGGGGAAATCGAGGTCAAAATGCAGGGGGTAAGGAGATGCAGACAGCAGAGGCTGGGCCTAGTCAGTCTAGAGATGGTGGTGTAGATGAGGCTGGGTCTAGTCAGGCTAGAGATGGTGGAGAAGCAGAGGCTGGGTCTAGTCAGGCTAGAGATGGTAGGGTAGTGGAGGCTGGGTCTAGTCAGGCTAGAGATGGTGGAGAAGCAGAGGCTGGGTCTAGTCAGGCTAGAGATGGTGGGGTAGCTGAGGCTGGGCCTAGACATGCTATGGAGGGTGGTGCAGATGATGCTGGGCCGAGTCATGCTATGGAGGGTGGTGCAGATGATGCTGGGCCGAGTCATGCTATGGAGGGTGGTGTAGCTGAGGCTGGCCCTAGCCATGCTATGGAGGGTGGTGCAGACGATGCTGGGCCTAGTCATGTTATGGAGGGTGGTATAGCTGAAGCTGGCCCTAGTCATGCTATGGAGGGTGGTGTAGCTGAGGCTGGCCCTAGTCATGCTATGGAGGGTGGTGTAGCTGAGGCTGGCCCTAGTCATGCTATGGAGGGTGGTGCAGATGATACTGCGTCTAGTCAGGTTATTCTAGTGGATGAGGAGAGTATAGTGGGGAAGTGTAAGAGATTAGGGGGGGAGGAGGAGGGTGTCAAGAGGAAAAGGAAAAAGGGTGTGGACAAAGGCACCATGGAAATGTTGCCTGTTGCTGTGGATGAGGCCCTAACCAGAGAGAAAGGGCAGGTGGTCAGGGTGGGAGATAGAGAAGAGGAGGAAAGTGAGTCTGAGGAAGAGGATGAGGAGTTATTTTTTTCAGACTCCTCTTCAATTGGCCCGGAGCTGACAGCCAGTCAACCAGAGGGGTCTAAGTACACGTTGAGAGAACTGACAAGGTTCCTGAATGAGACTAAGGGGAAAAAAGTTAATCTTGAGGCTTTTTTTCCTGATCCTAGAAAGTTTGTAAGATCAGTACAACATGCTATGAGAAATGAGGGGCATGGTGTCCTCTCACCCAGGAAACGGTTTAGGTTGACGAAGTGGGTCACAACAGTGCGTAAAGGTTTACCTTCAGACACTGTTTAAATGTTTAATTTCTTACAGACACTGGGGCTTTTTGAGCTTTGCTATTGGTCTATTTCTCTGCTGGCTTTTCTCCCACTTCTTATGGAGACTCTTCGGGTAGGCTCGCTCAATATAAATGGCGCCAGAGATGCGGGAAAGAGGAGTGTGTTGGGTGAATATGTAAAACAAAAAAAAGTACAGGTGTTGTTTCTGCAGGAGACGCATAGTGATGTGGTGAATGAAGTTGATTGGGGGCTCTGGTGGAAAGGGGCAAGTGTGTTGAGCCATGGGACAAATCTTAGTGCAGGGGTGGCAGTCCTTTTTGCACCGGGTCTGGCTGTAGAAATTTGCTCCTCAAAGGAGGTGTGTAGGGGTAGGTTGCTTGTTGTTAAAGCAGAAATTAACAACATGTGTTTTGTCTTTATAAATGTGTATGCGCCTAACACAGGGAGAGAAAGAGGGGTTCTATTTGGGAGTCTTAGACAGGAACTCTCACAAGTAGAGCCTGAGGAGACGCTGGTGATCGAAGGTGACTGGAACTGTACAATGGATTTTACAAAAGACAGAAATGGGGAAGAGCCTCATTCAGTGTCAGTGGGAGTGTTAAGGGACATCTTTAATCAATTTGACCTAGTGGATGTTTGGAGAACTAAACATCCAAACACAAGACAGTATACGTGGGTGAAGGTTTTTGGGGCTAGGTTGAGTGCAGCTCGACTTGATCGTTTTTACATGTCCAGGAATCAGAGCAATAGGCTGCTGGGTGCTACCATTCTCCCAGTGGGGTTTTCGGATCACCACATAACCATGGCTCGGCTGTCTATTTCACCAGGGCCCCGGCAGGCATCTTATTGGAAGTTCAATGTAAAGCTCTTACAAGATGCCACTTTTTGCTTAGGTTTCCAGACTTTTTGGGAAAGATGGGGGCAGCGAAGAGAGGAGTATGAGTCTCTGAGTCAATGGTGGGATGTGGGGAAAGTGTAAATTCGGCTTTTCTGTCAACAGTACACAGCTCTCTCATCCTCAGAGGCTAGGAGAGTATTGGGGGAACTAGAGCGGTGTATTAGTGAGATGGAGGTAGAGATGGTGGGGCAAGGCAATGTAGGCCTCCAGGCTAACTTAGCCAAATAACGTAGGGACCTGGGCAGTTTTTTCCAGGTTAAAGCAAAGGGAGCACTTGTAAGAGCTAGGTTTTCCATGCTCAAGGAGATGGATGCTCCCAGCTCCTTCTTCTTTGGCTTGGAAAGACAGAGCAGTGAAGCCAAGGGTATGCATTGTCTACGGCTGTCTGATGGGCGGGTGACCTCTGTGGTGGGGGAGATGCGGGAGCGGACTGTGGAGTTTTATACTGAATTGTATAGGGCAGAAATGTGTGATCCTATGTGTGCTCAGGTCTTGTTCGCAGGACTCCCTAAGCTTTCTCGGGCACAGAGGGATGAAATGGACATTCCTCTGTTGTCACATGAACTGGCAGAGGCAGTAACCCAGATGTCCCCCGGTCGTGCACCCGGGGTCAATGGACTTCCAGTGGAATTTTACAAAAAATTCTGGCGAACAATTGGACAGGATTTCTTTTGCGTGTTGCGAGAATGCATCGGGGTAGGAGAGTTGCCGATGAGCTGCCGTCGGGCGGCTCTGACTCTCCTGCCCAAAAAAGGGGACTTGTGTGAACTTAAGAACTGGAGGCCTGTGGCATTACTCTGTGCGGACTACAAGATTTTTGCCAAGGTCCTCTCTAACAGACTGAAGTCCCATCTGGACTCTATAATACACAAGGACCAGACATATTGTGTACCGGGACGCTCAATCACGGACAACTTGTTCTTGATTAGGGACATGTTGGACTTGTCGAGAGGTTCTAATGTGAACTTTGGACTGGTCTATTTAGATCAAGAGAAGGCTTTTGATAGAGTGGATCATGAGTATCTGTTTAATGTCATGTCTGTGTTTGGGTTTGGGAAGAGTTTTGTGACCTGTGTGAAGCTGTTGTATGCTGGGGCGTCATGTATGGTTAAGGTGGGAGGGGGGCTCAGTAGGCCAGTCTGGGTGAGACGGGGCATTAGACAAGGATGCCCTCTATCTGGGCAGCTGTACACACTAGCCATTGAGCCTTTCTTAGGACTGCTACGCAGGAGACTGCGGGGAGTGTGCTGGACAGGCATGGATGTGGTGACAGGAATAGCAGTCTCAGCATATGCAGATGATGTTTCTGTGATGGTCAGGGATGGGCAAGATATGCAGGAACTAGAGACCAGTCTGAAGGTGTACGAGGAGCTTCATCAGCTAAGGTAAACTGGGGAAAGAGCAAAGCTCTGTTATGTGGGGCATGGGGGATAGGGCTCCTCCTCTGCTTCCAGGGGTTTGCAGTGGGGTTGTGAAGGGCTTAAAGTGTTGGGGGTGTACCTGGGCTCGGAGAGGTGGGTCAGCAAGAACTGGGAGGGGCTGACACAGGCAGTGGTGTCAAGACTGGCCAGGTGGACGTGGCTCCTGTCCCAAGTGTCATATAGAGGGAGGGTGCTGATAATCAACAACCTGGTGGCATCTTCCTTGTGGCATAAACTGGCTGTCCTCAACCCCCGCCGGTCTGCTTGCAGACCTGCAACGCAAGCTGGTGGACTTTTTTTGGTCGGGACATCACTGGCTGAAGGCAGCAGTTTTGTACATGACCGTCCACGAAGGAGGACAGGGCCTGGTGGAACTGGAGAGCAGGATGGCTGCTTTCCGACTAAAGGCGGTGCAGAGACTGCTGTACCACACTGATGTTGGCTGGAGGAACCAGCATGCGCTGCTGAGGAGAGCTGGCGGATTAGGGTTGGACCGGCAGCTGTTCCTCATGAAGCTGGAGAGGCTGAGTACAGCAGGTCTCTCAGAGTTTTACTCTGCGGTGCTGAGGGCCTGGCAGCTGCTAAGGCCCACACGAGAAGGGGGTGTGGAGCCTGGGCAGTGGGTGTGGGAGGAGCCCATCTTCCACAACCCAGCCATCCCTTTGAGATCGGTTCAGTCGGCCACCCTGCAGAGGCAACTGATGGCAGGGGGTTTACAAAGGCTGGGTGACATGAGACTGCTGGGAGAGGAGGGGTGGAAAACCCCGGAGGTCTTGGCGCAACAAACAGGAATAACGTCTCTTAGGCTGCTGGAGAGATTCCTGGAGGAGGTCCAGGAGGCACTGTCTGAGCCGGTAAGGGGGGTGTTTGAGAGGCCAAAGGGAGAGGGGCCACCAATGTTCCCGCCACTGCAGGTGACGGCAGAGACTGGAGACTGGCAAGGGGGTCTGGAGGACTTGTTAGATTTTAACACTCCGAGCCTGGGGGAGTTTGAGGGGGTGGGAGGTAAAGCCCTCTACAACCTCTGCCTTAAGGTTAGGAGCATTAGAAGCCTAACATACCTTAAGGGAAGAATTCGGCAGTACCTGTATGGTTAGTGAGAAAGTCCATATTGCAAATGTACGGTCCCTTACTAGACGTCCGAAATCGTTTGTAAAATTTGCGGACGGCGTCGGGCCGAGCGGCAGGGCCGGACCTACCAGGAAGTCATCAAATGAACGTTGTCGGACATTCGGTTTCCGTTTACAAAAATAATAAGATTTATGTCATTTTTCCCATGTCCCGGAAATTCCCACAAGAGGGCATAAGCAATCATATGGCTATTGCTACAAAACATCACGATTCACGACGGGGCCTTATCTCGAAAACTGAAAATATTTAGAAGCCGAAACTCGGTGAGCGTAGGGGCGGCATAATGGGCAGTTGGCCCCGAACAAGATGGCGTCTAGGCCTCAACGGTTTTTGAGTTATGGCCATTTATCTGGGATTAAAGGTCCAAAATGAAAATAGAGAAATTATTTTTCCACTTCACGTCAAAGTCAAGGAGCCTCCGGTGTCAATAAAAAAAAAGAACCAGCCATTTATCTATCGTCATTTAAGAGAAATCGTACAACGACACCTTGGTGATGTTCACGGATAGGTGTTTTTTTTTTTTCAACGGTTACAGATCCAGTTGCAGGTTGTTCTTACGAATCTTTTTAAAGTGTGCTGCGGAGCTCTGCGAGATTTCTGTGATTTTCTATGATTTTCTGAAATAACACACACTCACTAAACCCTCCGTAAATAACTCAGTTCTTAACGTAAAGACTTAAAACTCGGGATTCTGTAAAGGCATACCCCAATCATGATATGAGTTTATTTATAGCTTCCTGTGCCAACCGGAAGTGCCTTTAATGGTGTCACAGTGGCAGTTTCCATGGGTTAAAAAGGTCAGATCTTTTCAAAACTTCATATGTGTGACTAGGTAACCCTCGTGAACTGTAAATCAGTCATTTCTCCCAGCAGATGTCAAAGAAAAGCTCTCACACGCACACACAGCAAGGATGGAGTGAAAAAGTGTGGTTCTTAAAGACACAGAGAGCAGGCAATGGCATAAACATAATGTCTAGGCCGTGCCGAGTTCAACGAGATATCCCGCTTGACCGTAGCTCGCTCGGTCTGAGCGCAGCGACCATTAGAAAAGTAGGCCCAAAATGAAGCCTGCCCCACAACGTCATTTGCTTTTGGGTGACAGTGAGAGAACCGTTAGGGTGAGAAGCACAATTCGACCTCAGGTATGTTCCTAAGGTCCTTCCGATCCGTGCAAGCCTAACGTTGACAGTGTGGCATTAACCCTTAATAGTTAAAAGATGGTGTTTACTTCAAAAAGTTTGCATTGATTTCTCTCCCCATAGGAATACATTGCCTTTACCCCTAAATTCAACCTGAAGTCTATATGGGTTATGAATGCCGTATGAACCTGTCTTTGGTAACAGTCCATCAGGCCAGTATGAGGTCTACCTGTGTTGATTCTAAGCTTCCTGGACCAACCGGAAGTGGTTAAAATCACCCTAAAAGTGTTTTTCCATTACCTGCCTGCAGTTTGATAGACATAGTGCATTCAACCCTGTGTAAATCAGTCAATTCTTAACGTAAGGACTTAAAACTCAGGATTCTGTAAAAGCATAGCCCAGTGAGGATATGTGTTGACTTATAGCTTCCTGTGACAACCGGAAGTGCCTTAATTGGTGTCTCAGGGGCTGTTTCGAGGGGTTAAAAAAGTCAGATCTGTCCAAAACTTCATATGTGTGATTAGGCAACCCCCATGAACTGTAAATCAGTCATTTTTCCCATAAAATTTCAAAGGAAAACTAAATCACACAGACACACAACTTGGAAGGAGGGACGTATTGGGGTTTGTAGAGACAGACAGTGCCTCCAATAGTTAGCTTTGTTCGAGCTAAAAGAACCGTCAGACCTAGAGTTCCGAAACTTTAGAAACCTGTTCTAGACCTCGGGTCGATAGTGCGTGGTGAGTTAGGTGGCTCTAGAAGGTTCTCGGACCGAGAAATAGCCTCGTACATTTGCAATGATTTCAATTCATTTTGACCATTACGAAAATGGCGACATTTAGAAAAGTCTCAGAGACACAAGACTAGGTGCATTGGAACCGGCTCGGCCCATAGAGACGGACCCCAACGTTTCGGTCCGATAGCTCATTCAAGGACCCCATAGCAAGGCATGGAAAAAGTGGATTTTCAGCACCAATTAGGGTTTTACTCGGGCACCGAAGGACCTATCGAGCCGAAACTCGGGATTCGGGGTCGCCTCACATAGGCCTTCACATAATGTCTGACCTGGACCCGCAGCTAGAACGTAACTATGTGTTTTACGTTTTTATTATGTTTTAAACTAATGGCGCTGTGAATTATGGGCCTGCTCTGACATATGTGATAGTTGGCTTCTAAATGAGTTGGAAAAAGTGGGTTTGGTGTCAATTGGTATCAGTTTGGTGTCAGAATGACATCTAATTGACTGGTGGACACTGACTTGCTAGTTGACTTTTGTACATTAGCAATATGTTTAAACGGAGAGGGACCATCACCAAAATGGCATTCTGAAATCAACACAAAAAATGGCATCACCATAGTCTCCAGGCTGTGCAGAGTTCAACGAGACGCCCCGCTTGACCGTAGCTCGCTCTGAGTGCAGCGACCTTGAAAAAAAGAAGGCGCAAAAAGGAAGCCTGGCCCTCAATGTCATTTGCTTTTGGGTGACAGTGAGAGAACCGTTAGGGTGAGAAGCACAATTCGACCTCAGGTACGTTCCTGAGGTCCTCCCGATCCGTGCAAGCCTAACCTTGACCATGTGGCATTAACCCTTAATAGTTAAAATAAGGTGTTTACTTCAAAGAGTTTGCATTGACTTCTCTCCCCATAGGAATACATTGCCTGCACCCCTAAATTCAACCTGAAGCCTATGTGGGTTATGAATGACTTATGAACCTGTCTTCTATGACAGTCCATCAGACCACTATGAGGTCTACCTGTGCCAATTATAAGCTTCCTGAAGCAACCGGAAGTGGTTGAAATCACCTTATCAGTGTTGATCCATACACTGCATGCAGTTTGATAGACATAGTGCATTCAACCCTGTGTAGATCAGTCAATTCTTAACTTAAAGACTTAAAACTCAGGATTCTGTAAGTGGCTATGTCAATCAAGACATGTGTTTACTTATAGCTTCCTGTGCCAACCGGAAGTGCCTTTAATTGGGTCACACTGTCTGTTTTGAAGGGTTAGAAAAGTCACATCTCTCCAAAACTTCATATGTGTGACCAGGTAACCCTCCTAAACTGTAAATCAGTCATTTCTCCCAGCAGATGTCAAAGAAAAGCTCTCACACGCACACACAGCAAGGATGGAGTGAAAAAGTGTGGTTCTTAAAGACACAGAGAGCAGGCAATGGCATAAACATAATGTCTAGGCCGTGCCGAGTTCAACGAGATATCCCGCTTGACCGTAGCTCGCTCGGTCTGAGCGCAGCGACCATTAGAAAAGTAGGCCCAAAATGAAGCCTGCCCCACAACGTCATTTGCTTTTGGGTGACAGTGAGAGAACCGTTAGGGTGAGAAGCACAATTCGACCTCAGGTACGTTCCTAAGGTCCTTCCGATCCGTGCAAGCCTAACGTTGACCGTGTGGCATTAACCCTTAATAGTTAAAAGAAGGTGTTTACTTCAAATAGTTTGCATTGATTTCTCTCCCCATAGGAATACATTGCCTGCACCCCTAAATTCAACCTGAAGTCTATATGGGTTATGAATGCCGTATGAACCTGTCTTTGGTAACAGTCCATCAGGCCAGTATGAGGTCTACCTGTGTTGATTCTAGGCTTCCTGGACCAACCGGAAGTGGTTAAAATCACCCTAAAATTGTTTTTCCATTACTGCCTGCAGTTTGATAGACATAGTGCATTCAACCCTGTGTAAATCAGTCAATTCTTAACGTAAGGACTTAAAACTCAGGATTCTGTAAGTTTCTATGTCAATCAAGACATGGGTTTACTTATAGCTTCCTGTGCCAACCGGAAGTGCCTTTAATGATGTCACAGTGGCAGTTTCCAAGGGTTAAAAAGGTCAGATCTTTTCAAAACTTCATATGTGTGACTAGGTAACCCTCATGAACTGTAAATCAGTCATTTCTCCCAACAGATGTCAAAGAAAAGCTCTCACACGCACACACAGCAAGGCTGGAGTGAAAAAGTGCGGTTCTCAAAGACACAGAGAGCAGGCAATGGCATAAACATAATCTCTAGGCCGTGCCGAGTTCAACGAGATATCCCGCTTGACCGTAGCTCGCTCGGTCTGAGCGCAGCGACCATTAGAAAAGTAGGCCCAAAATGAAGCCTGCCCCACAACGTCATTTGCTTTTGGGTGACAGTGAGAGAACCGTTAGGGTGAGAAGCACAATTCGACCTCAGGTACGTTCCTAAGGTCCTTCCGATCCGTGCAAGCCTAACGTTGACCGTGTGGCATTAACCCTTAATAGTTAAAAGAAGGTGTTTACTTCAAATAGTTTGCATTGACTTCTCTCCCCATAGGAATACATTGCCTGAACCCCTAAATTCAACCTGAAGTCTATATGGGTTATGAATGCCGTATCAACCTGTCTTTGATGACAGTCCATCAGGCCAGTGTGAGGTCTACCTGTGTTGATTCTAAGCTTCCTGGACCAACCGGAAGTGGTTAAAATCACCCTAAAAGTGTTTTTCCATTACCTGCCTGCAGTTTGATAGACATAGTGCATTCAACCCTGTGTAAATCAGTCAATTCTTAACGTAAGGACTTAGAACTCAGGATTCTGTAAAAGCATAGCCCAGTGAGGATATGTGTTGACTTATAGCTTCCTGTGACAACCGGAAGTGCCTTAATTGGTGTCTCAGGGGCTGTTTCGAGGGGTTAAAAAAGTCAGATCTGTCCAAAACTTCATATGTGTGATTAGGCAACCCCCATGAACTGTAAATCAGTCATTTTTCCCATAAAATTTCAAAGGAAAACTAAATCACACAGACACACAACTTGGAAGGAGGGACGTATTAGGGTTTGTAGAGACAGACAGTGCCTCCAATAGTTAGCTTTGTTCGAGCTAAAAAGAACCGTCAGACCTAGAGTTCCGAAACTTTAGAATCCTGTTCTAGACCTCAGGTCGATAGTGCGTGGTGAGTTACGTGGCTCTAGACGGTTCTCGGACCGAGAAACAGCCGTACATTTGCAATGACTTCAATTCATTTTGACCATTACGAAAATGGCGACATTTAGAAATGTCTCAGAGACACAAGACTAGGTGCATTGCGACCGTCTCGGCCCATATAGACAGACCCCAACGTTTCTGTCCGATAGCTCATTCAAGGACCCCGTAGCAAGTCATGGAAAAAGTGGATTTTCAGCACCAATTAGGGTTTTGCTCGGACACCAAATGACCGATCGAGCCGAAACTTAGGATTCGGGGTCGCCTCAGCTAGGCCTACACGTAACATAAGAAATGGACCCGCAGCTAGAACGTAACTACATGTTTTATGTTTTTTTATGGTTTGAACCAAAGGCGTTGTGAATTTTGGGCCAGCTCTGAAGTGTGTGATAGTTGGCTACTAAACAGGTTGGAAAAAGTGGGTTTAGTGTCAATTTGTATCAGTTTGGTGTCAGAATGACATCTAATTGACTGGTGGACACTGACTTGCTAGTTGACTTTTGTACATTAGCAATATGTTTAAACGGTGAGGTACCATCACCAAAAGTGACATTCTGAAATCAACCCTAACGAGCCATTGAGATGAACCAGAATCACTGCCCAGCCATGCCGAGTTCATCGGGCCAGTCAATTTCACATTCCTGCAGGATTTTTATAGCATGACAAATTCGTGATGGTACCTGCCCATTGAACCATATTGCAAATGCACAGTGACTTTGCAAAAGTGAGAAAACATAAACAAATGGACATGATGAAATCAACACAACAGGTGATGGAAATGTACAACTATCACTGCTCAGCCATCCTGTGTTCATCAGACCAGTCAATTTTGCATTTTTGAGCATGTCAAATTTCATATGGTAAATGCACATTGAAACATATTGCAAATGCGCGCGCACTTGCAATATGATTCTATAGTGAAAAACATCACCTAATGGACATGATGAAATCAACACAACGAGTGATGGAAATGTACAACTATCACTGCTCGGCCATCCTGTGTCCATCAGACCAGTCAATTTTGCATTTTTGAGCATTTCAAATTTCATATGGTAAATGCACATTGAAACATATTGCAAATGCGCGCGCACTTGCAATATGATTCTATAGTGTAAAAACATCACCTAATGGACATGATGAAATCAACACAACGAGTGATGGAAATGTACAACTATCACTGCTCGGCCATCCTGTGTCCATCAGACCAGTCAATTTTGCATTTTTGAGCATGTCAAATTTCATATGGTAAATGCACATTGAAACATATTGCAAATGCGCGCGCACTTGCAATATGATTCTATAGTGTAAAAACATCACCTAATGGACATGATGAAATCAACACAACGAGTGATGGAAATGTACAACTATCACTGCCCGGCCATCCTGTGTTCCCATAGCGAGCATTAATATCAGAATGACCGGTAAATGCATTTACAACCATATTTTTATTTTTGGGTTACCAGTTGCACAACAATGCACGTGCATTTGCAATATGATTCTATAGTGAAAAAACATCACCTAATGGACATGATGAAATCAACACAACAAGTGATGGAAATGTACAACTATCACTGCTCGGCCATCCTGTGTTCATCAGACCAGTCAATTTCACATTCCTGCAGGATTTTTATAGCATGACAAATTCGTGATGGTACCTGCCCATTGAACCATATTGCAAATGCACAGTGACTTTGCAAAAGTGAGAAAACATAAACAAATGGACATGATGAAATCAACACAACAGGTGATGGAAATGTACAACTATCACTGCTCAGCCATCCTGTGTTCATCAGACCAGTCAATTTTGCATTTTTGAGCATGTCAAATTTCATATGGTAAATGCACATTGAAACATATTGCAAATGCGCGCACTTGCAATATGATTCTATAGTGAAAAAACATCACCTAATGGACATGATGAAATCAACACAACGAGTGATGGAAATGTACAACTATCACTGCTCGGCCATCCTGTGTCCATCAGACCAGTCAATTTTGCATTTTTGAGCATGTCAAATTTCATATGGTAAATGCACATTGAAACATATTGCAAATGCGCGCACTTGCAATATGATTCTATAGTGTAAAAACATCACCTAATGGACATGATGAAATCAACACAACAAGTGATGGAAATGTACAACTATCACTGCCCGGCCATCCTGTGTTCCCAGACCAGCATTAATATCAGAATGACCGGTAAATGCATTTACAACCATATTTTTATTTTTGGGTTACCAGTTGCACAACAATGCACGTGCATTTGCAATATGATTCTATAGTGAAAAAAACATCACCTAATGGACATGATGAAATCAACACAACGAGTGATGGAAATGTACAACTATCACTGCTCGGCCATCCTGTGTCCATCAGACCAGTCAATTTTGCATTTTTGAGCATTTCAAATTTCATATGGTAAATGCACATTGAAACATATTGCAAATGCGCGCGCACTTGCAATATGATTCTATAGTGAAAAACATCACCTAATGGACATGATGAAATCAACACAACGAGTGATGGAAATGTACAACTATCACTGCTCGGCCATCCTGTGTCCATCAGACCAGTCAATTTTGCATTTTTGAGCATTTCAAATTTCATATGGTAAATGCACATTGAAACATATTGCAAATGCGCGCACTTGCAATATGATTCTATAGTGTAAAAAACATCACCTAATGGACATGATGAAATCAACACAACGAGTGATGGAAATGTACAACTATCACTGCTCGGCCATCCTGTGTCCATCAGACCAGTCAATTTTGCATTTTTGAGCATGTCAAATTTCATATGGTAAATGCACATTGAAACATATTGCAAATGCGCGCGCACTTGCAATATGATTCTATAGTGTAAAAACATCACCTAATGGACATGATGAAATCAACACAACGAGTGATGGAAATGTACAACTATCACTGCCCGGCCATCCTGTGTTCCCATAGCGAGCATTAATATCAGAATGACCGGTAAATGCATTTACAACCATATTTTAATTTTTGGGTTACCAGTTGCACAACAATGCACGTGCATTTGCAATATGATTCTATAGTGAAAAAACATCACCTAATGGACATGATGAAATCAACACAACGAGTGATGGAAATGTACAACTATCACTGCTCGGCCATCCTGTGTCCATCAGACCAGTCAATTTTGCATTTTTGAGCATTTCAAATTTCATATGGTAAATGCACATTGAAACATATTGCAAATGCGCGCGCACTTGCAATATGATTCTATAGTGTAAAAACATCACCTAATGGACATGATGAAATCAACACAACGAGTGATGGAAATGTACAACTATCACTGCTCGGCCATCCTGTGTCCATCAGACCAGTCAATTTTGCATTTTTGAGCATTTCAAATTTCATATGGTAAATGCACATTGAAACATATTGCAAATGCGCGCGCACTTGCAATATGATTCTATAGTGTAAAAACATCACCTAATGGACATGATGAAATCAACACAACGAGTGATGGAAATGTACAACTATCACTGCTCGGCCATCCTGTGTCCATCAGACCAGTCAATTTTGCATTTTTGAGCATGTCAAATTTCATATGGTAAATGCACATTGAAACATATTGCAAATGCGCGCGCACTTGCAATATGATTCTATAGTGTAAAAACATCACCTAATGGACATGATGAAATCAACACAACGAGTGATGGAAATGTACAACTATCACTGCCCGGCCATCCTGTGTTCCCATAGCGAGCATTAATATCAGAATGACCGGTAAATGCATTTACAACCATATTTTAATTTTTGGGTTACCAGTTGCACAACAATGCACGTGCATTTGCAATATGATTCTATAGTGAAAAACATCACCTAATGGACATGATGAAATCAACACAACAAGTGATGGAAATGTACAACTATCACTGCTCGGCCATCCTGTGTTCATCAGACCAGTCAATTTCACATTCCTGCAGGATTTTTATAGCATGACAAATTCGTGATGGTACCTGCCCATTGAACCATATTGCAAATGCACAGTGACTTTGCAAAAGTGAAAAACATAAACAAATGGACATGATGAAATCAACACAACAGGTGATGGAAATGTACAACTATCACTGCTCAGCCATCCTGTGTTCATCAGACCAGTCAATTTTGCATTTTTGAGCATGTCAAATTTCATATGGTAAATGCACATTGAAACATATTGCAAATGCGCGCGCACTTGCAATATGATTCTATAGTGAAAAAACATCACCTAATGGACATGATGAAATCAACACAACGAGTGATGGAAATGTACAACTATCACTGCTCGGCCATCCTGTGTCCATCAGACCAGTCAATTTTGCATTTTTGAGCATTTCAAATTTCATATGGTAAATGCACATTGAAACATATTGCAAATGCGCGCACTTGCAATATGATTCTATAGTGTAAAAACATCACCTAATGGACATGATGAAATCAACACAACGAGTGATGGAAATGTACAACTATCACTGCTCGGCCATCCTGTGTCCATCAGACCAGTCAATTTTGCATTTTTGAGCATGTCAAATTTCATATGGTAAATGCACATTGAAACATATTGCAAATGCGCGCGCACTTGCAATATGATTCTATAGTGTAAAAACATCACCTAATGGACATGATGAAATCAACACAACGAGTGATGGAAATGTACAACTATCACTGCCCGGCCATCCTGTGTTCCCATAGCGAGCATTAATATCAGAATGACCGGTAAATGCATTTACAACCATATTTTTATTTTTGGGTTACCAGTTGCACAACAATGCACGTGCATTTGCAATATGATTCTATAGTGTAAAACATCACCTAACGGAGATGATGAAATCAACACAACGAGTGATGGAAATGTACAACTATCACTGCTCGGCCATCCTGTGTTCATCAGACCAGTCAATTTTGCATTTTTGAGCAAGGTCAAATTTCATATGGTAAATGCACATTGAAACATATTGCAAATGCACGTGCACTTGCAATATGATTATATAGTGAAAAACATCACAAAATGGACATGATGAAGTCAACACAACGAGTGATGGAAAGGAACAACTATCACTGCCCGGCCATCCCGAGTTCATCAGGCCAGTCAATTTTGCATTTCTGCAGGATTTTTGAGCATGTCAAATTTCTTACGTCATTTGGCCCACAAAAAAATCCTTATGCACAATTAAAAAAATATATAAAAAAATATGATAATAAAATTGGACAAAAGTATATTCATACAGTTCTTACACATGTGTAATTGACAAAAAAATTGAAAGAATTTCAAAAAACGGTCCAGAAAGCACTTTTTAAGGGTGTGTGAAGTTTTTACAAAATTTTGACATTTTTGACTTTTGACTTTTGACTTCCTATGAAATCATATTGGAATTGGACAAAACATATTCCTTATGCGCATGTAAAAAAAAAAAAAAATTATGATAATAAAATTGGACAAAAGTATATTCATACAGTTCTTACACATGTGTAATTGACAAAAAAATCGAAAGAATTTCGAAAAACGGTCCAGAAAGCACTTTTTTATGGGTGTGTGAAGTTTTTTTACAAAAACATTTTTGACTTTTGACTTTTGACTTCCATGAAATCATATTGCAAAACATATTTTATGCGCATGTAAAAAAAAAAAAAAAATTATGATAATAAAATTGGACAAAAGTATATTCATACAGTTCTTACACATGTGTAATTGACAAAAATTTTTCCAGAAAGCACTTTTTTATGGGTGTGTGAAACAAAATTTTGACATTTTTGACTTTTGACTTTTGACTTCCTATGAAATCATATTGGAATTGGACAAAACATATTCCTTATGCGCATGTAAAAAAAAAAAAAAATTATGATAATAAAATTGGACAAAAGTATATTCATACAGTTCTTACACATGTGTAATTGACAAAAATCGAAAGAATTTCGAAAAACGGTCCAGAAAGCACTTTTTATGGGTGTGTGAAGTTTTTACAAAATTTTGACATTTTTGACTTTTGACTTTTGACTTCCTATGAAATCATATTGGAATTGGACAAAACATATTCCTTATGCGCATATAAAAAAATTTTAAAAAAATTATGATAATAAAATTGGACAAAAGTATATTCATACAGTTCTTACACATGTGTAATTGACAAAAAAATCGAAAGAATTTCGAAAAACGGTCCAGAAAGCACTTTTTAAGGGGTGATAAGTTTTTGAAAAAAAGTTCATTTTTTCAAAATTTTACTTTTGGACATTAATTTGGGTTACATATCCAATATGAAAAACCCCGGTGGAGCGCATTTGCCCCCTGTTGAATTTTTTAAAGTGTTACAACTGGCAATTACCATATGGCATTTGCAATACACTTTGGATGAATCAACGCCGAATTGGGTGGTATTGGCCAATGTGTATATGGTTTGTCCGATGCCAATGACATGCCATTCATTTTTGTCCAATACAGGGGGTATTCCCTGTATTATTCTGTATGTTTGTTTATTCCATGTGTACCTCTGTGTTGTTGTATGTGTCGAACTGCTTTGCAGTTTTAAATGAGATCTTGTTCTCAACTAGCCTACCTGGTTAAATAAAGGTTTAATTAAAAACAAAAAACAAAAACTAGCCTACTGATCTGACGGCACTTGTTATGTTAACAATATCACTGAAAATATCAAAAAAGAAGGACCAAGTGTTTTCAACAGGGGGGGATCAAGCTGATTCTACAACATTTTACAGAGGCCAGTTCATGAAGGAAGGCTTGCTCATTAAAGTTTTTTAGCATGCCTCTATGTCAAATCAGGACAGGTCGTTTCACAGAGCAGCCATTACGAAAACGGTGATCACTAAGGTCATTACAGAAAAAACCAGACTGATACCTATCAGGATTATTTGTGAGGGTGACATCAAGGAGAGTAGCCTTTTCTGGGTGTTTGGAGTCATACGTTGTGGTATTGCTGATAAACTGGAAACCATTTATCCGGAGGCTGCATTCATTGTAGCTGGGGATTTTAACAAGGCTAATCTGAAAACAAGACTCCCTAAATTTTATCAGCATATCGATTGCGCAACCAGGGGTGGAAAAACCTTGGATCATTGTTACTCTAACTTCCGCGACGCATATAAGGCCCTGCCCCGTCCCCCTTTCGGAAAAGCTGACCACGACTCCATTTTGTTGATCCCTGCCTACAGACAGAAACTAAAACAAGAGCCTCCCACGCTGAGGTCTGTCCAACGCTGGTCCGACCAAGCTGACTCCACACTCCAAGACTGCTTCCATCACGTGGACTGGGATAGGTTTCGTATTGCGTCAGATAACAATATTGACGAATACGCTGATTCGGTGTGCGAGTTCATTAGAACGTGCGTTGAAGATGTCGTTCCCATAGCAACGATTAAAACATTCCCTAACCAGACCGTGGATTGATGGCAGCATTTGCGTGAAAGTGAAAGCGCGAACCACTGCTTTTAATCAGGGCAAGGTGTCTGGAACATGACCGAATACAAACAGTGCAGCTATTCCCTCCGCAAGGCTATCAAACAAGCTAAGTGTCAGTACAGAGACAAAGTAGAATCTCAATTCAACGGCTCAGACACAAGAGGCATGTGGCAGGGTCTACAGGCAATCACGGACTACAAGAAGAAATCCAGCCCAGTCACAGACCAGGATGTCTTGCTCCCAGGCAGACTAAATAACTTTTTTGCCCGCTTTGAGGACAATACAGTGCCACTGACACGGCCTGCAACGAAAACATGTGGTCTCTCCTTCACTGCAGCCGAGGTGAGTAAGACATTTAAACGTGTTAACCCTCGCAAGGCTGCAGGCCCAGACGGCATCCCCAGCCGCGCCCTCAGAGCATGCGCAGACCAGCTGGCCGGTGTGTTTACGGACATATTCAATCAATCCCTATAGCAGTCTGCTGTTCCCACATGCTTCAAGAGGGCCACCATTGTTCCTGTTCCCAAGAAAGCTAAGGTAACTGAGCTAAACGACTACCGCCCCGTAGCACTCACTTCCGTCATCATGAAGTGCTTTGAGAGACTAGTCAAGGACCATATCACCTCCACCCTACCTGACACCCTAGACCCACTCCAATTTGCTTACCGCCCAAATAGGTCCACAGACGATGCAATGTCAACCACACTGCACACTGCCCTAACCCATCTGGACAAGAGGAATACCTATGTGAAAATGCTGTTCATCGACGACAGCTCGGCATTCAACACCATAGTACGCTCCAAGCTCGTCATCAAGCTCGTGACCCTGGGTCTCGACCCCGCCCTGTGCAACTGGGTACTGGACTTCCTGACGGGCCGCCCCCAGGTCGTGAGGGTAGGCAACAACATCTCCTCCCCGCTGATCCTCAACACTGGGGCCCCACAAGGGTGCGTTCTGAGCCCTCTCCTGTACTCCCTGTTCACCCACGACTGCGTGGCCACGCACGCCTCCAACTCAATAATCAAGTTTGCGGACGACACAACAGTGGTAAGCTTGATTACCAACAACGACGAGACGGCCTACAGGTGAGGGCCCTCGGAGTGTGGTGTCAGGAAAATAACCTCACACTCAACGTCAACAAAACTAAGAAGATGATTGTGGACTTCAGGAAACAGCAGAGGGAACACCCCCCTATCCACATCGATGTAACAGTAGTGGAGAGGGTAGCAAGTTTTAAGTTCCTCGGCATACACATCACAGACAAACTGAATTGGTCCACTCACACAGACAGCATCGTGAAGAAGGCGCAGCAGCGCCTCTTCAACCTCAGCTTGTCACCAAAAGCACTAACAAACTTCTACAGATGCACAATCGAGAGCATCCTGGCGGGATGTATCACCGCCTGGTACGGCAACTGCTCCGCCCTCAACCGTAAGGCTCTCCAGAGGGTAGTGAGGTCTGCACAACGCATCACTGGGGGCAAACTACCTGCCCTCCAGGACACCTACACCACCCGATGTTACAGGAAGGCCATAAAGATCATCAAGGACCTCACCCACCGAGCCACTGCCTGTTCACCCCGCTATCATCCAGAAGGCGAGGTCAGTACAGGTGCATCAAAGCTGGGGCCGAGAGACTGAAAAACAGCTTCTATCTCAAGGCCATCAGACTGTTAAACAGCCAACACTAACATTGAGTGGCTGCTGCCAACACACTGACACTGTCACTGACTCAACTCCAGCCACTTTAATAATGGGAATTGATGGGAAATGATGTAAATATATCACTAGCCACTTTAAACAATGCTACCTTATATAATGTTACTTACCCTACATTATTCATCTCATATGCATACGTATATACTGTACTCTATATCATCGACTGCATCCTTATGTAATACATGTATCACTAGCCACTTTAACTATGCCACTTTTTTTACATACATATGTATATACTGTACTCGATACCATCTACTGTATCTTGCCTATGCTGCTCTGTACCATCACTCATTCATATATCCTTATGTACATATTCTTTATCCCCTTACACTGTGTATAAGACAGTAGTTTTGGAATTGTTAGTTAGATTACTTGTTGGTTATTACTGCATTGTCGGAACTAGAAGCACAAGCATTTCGCTACACTCGCATTAACATCTGCTAACCATGTGTATGTGACAAATAACATTTGATTTGATTTGATTTAATCTGAGAAAGATGTAGGGAGTCCCATTGATTTAGGACTTGGTCAGGTGGTTTAAGCATGTCCCAGTTTAGGTCACCTTGCAGCACAAATTCAGACTT